>NC_056469.1:24044153-24244703 GCF_008729295.1 Plectropomus leopardus
CGAATCGGAGAGATGGAGGCACACAGATTAGGCAGTCAGGCTCAGGTGGGTCGACCGTGACCAACAATAATGACTGCCAGCCGCCTGTCAGCACATGTTAACCTCACACTCTGTCACCCCTCAGACGGGGGGAAAGTTCAAGCCTGGAGCTGGCACACTTTCGAAAACTGCCAGTCAATCAACGCTCACCAGGAAGCAGTCACCTCCATCCAGGTGGGTGGGTCACACACGTACGTGATGTGCTGTCCACATGGACGATGCTCAGCCTATTTTTACAGACTGACACAAAAAAAGACTTTTTTCTCTCTCTGCAGAGACTGTCTAAAGTAGTCTTAGAACTCTTGATTATTAATTTGTCAAAAAAGCTTCTCCTTACAAAATCTAACGACTATATTTCCACGCTCTTATCCTCACAGAAGCTTTTTCTTGTTTATTGCTTTCAAATGGAAATCAAAGATATTTGTTGAGATGTAAGCCGTGGAGCTCGGCCAGTTTTAGAAAGCATACTGTACATATTTTGAGCTAAAAAGGCTTTTTTTTATGAATATTGAAATCCAAAGCCGCATGTGCACATTTCTTTTTTTTTTTTTTCAATTTGCAATCATGAAAATATGCCTAAAGCATTAAAGCGTGGCGCATCATTGTCATCCTCTTTGTTGTTTATCATACAAAGCGCGCAATCCATTTATAACCAACAGCGGCTCAGCAACATACATTTTGAAACTGTTCACACACTTTTTTTTTCCATCTACACAAAGATGCATACTATTTTTTTTCTGTGTGTCTAGCTCTCTCTCTCACACACACACACACACACACACACACACACACACACACACACACACTGGGTAAAGACTCAGATCACCATGACAACCGTGCCTCCTATGCCCTCCACAGTCTCAGGGTCCGCTGGTGTTCAGCGGCTCGGCTGAGGGAGGGGTGTGTGTGTGGGAGAACCGGTGTTCAAATCGAGACCCCCTGAGGCTACTGAACCACTGGAGCAACCAGGTGACGGGCTGTGGAGGGGGGCCTGGCGGGCGTCTGAACCTCAGCCCGCGGGGAGACAGAGTGTTCCTGGCTTACGGGCGAGCCTGGCTCAAGATCCTGCACTGGAGGACCGGTGAGCTCTGGAATGGGCTGCGTGTGTGTGTCAGGATGATTGAAAAACGAAGGTAGATGAAGGAATATTTGCATAATCCCTCCACCTAACATCTGTCCAATTATCACAGGAACCATGTCCAGACTGACCAATCACAACAGCATCACCGGGGTAACAGATTGTGTTCACCAGACAGGAGGCCTCCTAATTGGCTCCTGCTATGATCTGGCAAATGGAGAGAGCTCGCTAAATTGTGAGTCGCAGAGTAAACCAAGTGCAACAAGTAAATCGCTCCACTCGGAGAGAGTGACATTGACATTCAGGACTTAAAGGGATAGTTTTGGGGGTTTTTTTTGTCAGGTTGTATGAGATACTTATCCATAGACACTGTATTACCTACGACAGATGTCAGCTGGCATGCCCCCAGTTTGAAGAAGCAGGCTGGAGTCCAACATGGAAGCTACCCAGGCTACTGCTGTGGAGGGGGTCAGCAAAAAATGTTTTAGCCACCTCAGAAATTCACACCTAAAACAATCAATTTAAGTTTAAGTGTAAGCTCCATTAAGAGTTTTTTTTACAGCTTTACCTTTCCATCAGACAGCGATTTCTAACGCAAAACTGAAGCCATTAAATCGCTCTCTTCAAAGCCAGACTCCACTGAGAAAAACAGTGATTTAACATTGCTGAACACAGGAGGTACTGGTCTGTTTCTGCCTCGATCAGTTATGTTTTTTGTAGGGCTGTCAGTATTAACGCATTAATTGCAAGAGCCGTACATAACACGCAATTTCTTCTTTTTATTGCTATAAAGCTAGAGTGATGATACTGGTATCTGAAACTAGAAAACCCGAGGAATCCACCAACCATGTCATATTAGCTTCTCAGCAAAGGAGCTGAATAACGCTCCAGCGTGGTCATTTCACAGGGGTCCCTTGGCCTCTGACCCTTTATACTAATTTAATGCATTATTGTTGTTGTCACTTAATTCCTAATCATGACAATTTAAGCTGAGAATTGCTTTACCATGTCAGTACTGACTTCATAACTGTTTTGTAATGCAAAATAGTTCCATTAAAAACGTGCCATTAAAATGTGATTAATCGTGATTAACTATTGAAATTCTGCAATTATTCGCGATTAAAACGTTTTATTGTTTGACAGCCCTAGTTTTTTGTGTTACTGTGTGACTTTGGCAATGGGTAGTTCAGATTGACCAAAGTCACACAATAACACAAACTAACTGATCAAGGCAGCTGTAGACCTGTTCAGTAAGCTTAAATTGCTGTTTTTCTCAAAGGAGTCTGGTGGCTTTGACAAGAGCATAAATGGAGACCTGAAGCCATTATCAGGTTCATTGTTGGAACAGGCTGTCTGACAAGAACGTAACACAGTGAAAATACTCTCAATATACCATTATCTTGAACTGATATTGATTGTTTTAGTGTCTAAAAATTCGTTCTATTGCTGACCCCCAGTCACAGCAGTGCACTGCTTAGCTTCTGCATCGGATGCAGGTCTGCTTTTCCAAACTGGGGTGTGCAAACTGCCACCTACTGTAGGTAATACACTGACCATGGATAAGTACCTCATGCAACACCTGCTCAAAAAGTGAATGAACCATCCCTTTAAGACTAAATCAAAAGCACTTTGCTTGCCTCCATTGACCTCCATCTTCCTCTCTTCCTTCTAGTATTCTCTCTGCCTCAGTGTCGGTACCTGGCCTCTCTGACCTGGCCTGACGCTCCCAGAATCCTCTGCTTTGCGGCGTGGACAACGGGGAGTGGAGACCACAGATGGGTCACTGGAGGTCAGGACCTCATCGTATGGGAGCAGCTCCCCAGTTCTGGAAAGCAGAGGTGGGTGTCAACACCAGCAAGACTTTAAACTGCTCAATTATGCCTCTTATTTGCATAACTCCTCCAAGGTCAACTGCATCGCTAATTCTAAATCTATACTGGGATTTATAAGGTGCTAATGAATGTAACTGATTTTGACACACACTTCTATTGATATTAGGTGTTTAATTAATTGCTGGTGTGAATGTTGAAAGGGGTGATGTCATCGTGAAGAGAGACAGTCGGTTGGAGTCGTGTTTGCTGGAGTCGGAGGGGGACACAGATGACGATGACGAGACTGATGGTACACTGCAATTTCACACATTTTCACGTTTTCATTTACTGACTGGCACTCTTAATGAGGAACTGTGGAATTGCAGACTTATGCTATCATGTTCATTTTAGTTGATGCATGTTGTGACGAATCCTTGTGACCTCCTTGTCAAATTTAGATTACGAGGATGATGGTGACAGCGATGGGGGAGGAGACAGCCGGTCTGACGGTGCGGAGAACGCAGGGTCCGGCTCGTGGTTGCGCTGCGTCCTCCAGTGAGTGCCGGTTTCTCATGCTGAGGACACCACGGCCTGAAGCCATGAAGAGGAAATGAGAGGGAGGGAGCGTAGTGACAGCGAAGGAGGGAGCAGGGGAGCGAAATGTGACGGTGTTGGAGGGGGAGAGCGTATGGCTGGAGACAGTGAGCGTGTGAGTGATAGGCAGATTGTTTTCTATGTAATTATTATCTCCACCTACAATAAAGCTGTCACCCTGTGACTCTCACCTCCAGAATTTGCATCTCTTGTCTCTTTTTTTTGTTTCAATCTGACCCTGACTCTTCTTCAAACACCAGTTCATCGCCCTGCTCTGCCGGAGCAACCTGTGTAAATGAATGTAAATGAAATTTTATTCCATCTTTATTCCCTTCTTCTTCTCCTCCTCCTCTTCCTCTGTATTTCTGTCTCTTTCTCTCTGGGGTGTCCTTGCCTGTTTTTGTAAACATAATTGAAGAGTTTTTTTTAACCTCCCGCCTCTAAAATGAGCTTACCAATGTCATCCCCTGTATCATTTCTGTTTGCCTCGTCAAATTCATTTCTTTTCCTCTGTGTCCATTTAATTGAACCAGTTTGTAAAAAAAAACAACACGTAATTAGCATTTAAATCTCTTTCCTACAGTCTCTTGCCCTCCCTACATCACTCTCTCTCCCCCCACTTACTCTAGCAGACTCTACATGTCTCAGTCGCTACGGCAACCGATGCTTTTTTTTCTCCTCTCACTTGCTCTCTGTATCTCCCCCTTTCTCTCTGTCTCCCTCTCTCATTCCCTCTCTCCACTGCCAGAGGTAGGCATGATAACTGATATGTGTCGGAGTGCGTGTGTGTGTCTGTGTCCGTCTCCCGGTGTGCTCGTGCGTCTCTTAAGTGACATTTCTGTGGCATTTAGGCAGTAGTTTTGTAGATGGGAAGTTGCCTCTCTCTGCTCAAAGTGCCATATAGAGTATTGGCTCCATGCATGACGCTTCTAATGATGATTAATGCGCTGTGCTGCTCAGGTGTGTGCACTGTAAATGTGTGTGAGAGAGCATGTACTTCTGGGTGTTTTTGAATGCATATGTGGATTCTGGATAAACATGTGGCGCATAATTGAGTGTTAAATTTAAAAGCCTGGGGGAGTCCGTGAATGATTTTTTTTTTTTTTTTTTTTTAATGACAGAGTTGGATTTCTGCCAATACTGGCGTCTATGTTTACATGGTTTTTATCTGGCAACATAAAAGAAGAGAAAAAAAAAGCTGGACCCTCCCCTTTCTCTCCCTCTCTATCTCTCTCCTGCCCCTCTGTCCTATCTTACAGAGAGAGATGATCGGAGGAGCGGAGTCTCAGTGAACAGAGCGAAGCGATGGAGAGATGGTAAGATGGATAGTAACTGAGGTGAAGGAGGGATGTATGGGGTACAGATGCATAAAATGTCACTCTGAGTGATGGTTGGCATGAGAATCAATTTCTGAGCTGATGAGGTCGTGCAGGACGCCTGTGGACAATACATTTTCTCAGATAACTTCTCTGTCACTCTTCCACCTCTCATCCTTTCTCTTCCACTTCTCTTCCAGCTCCATCTCTCCTGTCGCACGACTGACCGCCCTCCGCTGCCTCCTCCTGGTTGTTCTGGTGACACAGCCCTCCACCTGTAACCGTGACGACAGTGAGGGCGAGGAGCAGGTGGACGCCCTGTCTGTCCAGCTGTCTGTCACAGCCCAGGTCACACCTACGCCTCTGTGGGCAGTGGTCTGGGGTCCCACGCAGCCTTTAGAGGACGAGACCTACCACTTCCTCTCCAGCCAGGAAACGGACCCCCTGCATCAGCATGGGAACCAGCTGGAGGCCAGCACCGCCAAGTCAGACTGGCCCGCCAGCGTGCAGCCGCGAGAGGAGGCACCGCTGGAGTCTAAGGACCAGGAGGGAGTGGAGGATGGAGGGACGGAGGCGGAGGAGACAGAGCCGGAGGAAGGTGGGCATCAGGACATGAAGGATTTCTAAATAAAGGTGGCCATGTGAAAACACACACATACCACGAGTCCTCCAGGGAATTAGCTGTCACCCGGGTGAAGGCTGCTGCGTGCAGCCGGCTGTGTCGGTGGCGGGGAATGCCTAATAAAGTTCTCATCACTCACAGGGAGGAATTGGCCGCTGTCAAAATGCAAGATACAGAGAAGACGTCATCGGGATTGGTGTTATAGTTGGAGGCCAGCGTCTTGCACATCCAATTTCATGTTTCAGCTGGCTTCATTGATTTCTTCTCTTGTTCTGGATACAGTTATACACGATCATGGTCTGAGATTAGTAATTCCACGAGTATTTGTATGTGTGTATGTGTGTGTGTTACAGTGGACCCTCAGTTCTACGTCACCGTGACCATCTCCTCGCTGCTCATCCTGATGGCAATCGTCATTACGGCCAAACTCTGGTAGGAACTTCAACTTTCTCCTCAAAAATATTGTACATTTGTTTGTGTGTGGCTACATAAATATGAAGAGGGCATTGCTGAATAACAGTGAGTGATCAGCAAACTTTCTCTGTATGAGCTGAAAACCTGTCTCACAGCAGGAGGGCAGCACTGTTTCCTGCTTCATAGGGTTTTTTCCGTGGTAAAAGTCGTGGTTTAGATATTTTCTCATTCTAAGGACCCAGACAGCAAGGTGCAGAGCTTTAATAATCGATACCTCCCTTAAAGGGGGATAGTATGTACGATTTAGAGGCATCTATAGGCAGAAATGGTATATAGTATTTATAACTACATTTTCATTCGTGTACAATCACCTGAAAATAAGAATCATTGTGTTTTTGTTACCAACTGCATATGGAGTGAGTCCAGTTTGGCACAGGTGTGAAGATTCAGTTCTGCAGTCTCACCACCAGATGCCACTTAATCCTACAAACTGGATTTCTAAATTGCGTTCTTTAAGACTTAAAGTTTGATGTTAAATGAGATGCTTTGTCTGACAGGGTTTTGTAGATCTCCTGGATTACATGTTGACTGAGAAAGTTGTTTGAAAAAACAAATGATGTGTTTTACTTTATGCAGGAATGTGTTGAGTTTAAACGAACACCCCAGAAATGAGTCCTAAATCCAGGAAATTAGTTTGGTTCCCTCATCTCAAAATCTATGTGTTTTTGGTTAGAAGCCTTTAAAAAAGTGTGTGAATTACACAAGCTTAAGAGACTTTCCACGTTTTGTTCTACGACATAAATTACATTAGTAAATACCCTACTCAAGAACTTTGAAACTTTTTTACGTCTTCAAAAAGGCTGTTGCTAACAAGTGGTTCAATGGGACCACAAAGAGTCATCACACTGAACACAGCTTTACAGTGTCATTGTGGTGGTGACATTAAATCATGCAACCATAGAGTAGTTCATTATTAGCCCAACATTAGCTTTTTACTTCTGGCAATTGCATTTAGGCTTCAAATATCCCAAAAGTTCATTTGTAAAGAATATCTTGCTGAACAAACAGTCTTAACTATCATAAATGTTTGTTTGCCACAGATCTTATTTTAATCTAAAATCCACTGGGAAGATCCAAATGGTTTTTTGACGGGGAGCCAGGGTGATGTTAACTTACATGTCGGCCTACAGAAATACCTCATCCCTGGAGCACCCTAGAGTAGATACATTTTAAACAGATGTTCCCAATCTGGGGTTCAGGACCCCCTAAGCGCTCACAAGATGATTAAGATAGTAAGGTACTAAAAACATATTTCTGCTTCTACCAAATTGGATTCATTATTTTAGACTTTTTTTTATCATGATATTTGCTGGATAATTGAACTTCTTTAGCAGGAGTGAGGAGTATCAAGTTACATGTAACCAGTTACAAAACAAATCAGTTGAGAATTTGTGTTGTGGTAGCTCAACCCTTAAATTCAGATATTATTGCAGGTCTGGGAACGTGGGCATGGAGAATTGATAAGCTGATCTGGTTATAGCTGATTAGACTGATGGACGACAGGAGCTGCTGCAAAGTGAGCGACAGTAAACTTTTAGACCCAGCACAATGAATGGTTAAGTTTCACCTTCACGGTGCCTGGTGTTCTTCTGCATTTTCTATCACAACAGTACACTTTGCACTTCAACAGTTTGGTGCAATGCATAACAAAACTGTATTTATATTCTAACGTGGTCCCAATGAACGGTCCAGCTGCAAAAATATAATATATATTTGTGGATTTGTGGTGGTACGTGTATTAATCATGGCAGGCTGCCACAAACGAATGAATGTGCTGGAGACACTGTAGTTACAGTTATTAAAAGAAAATTGTAGAAAAATTATAACATACCTAGAAATGTAATTATGATTCATTTTATTTATATTTATTGCCCAGTTTAAAACATTTGGTAGAAAAGCAATCAAAAAGTAACGAAATGTCATGAGTAACATGACTTTGATGAGGAAATAAGTTGAAGTAAATATTTTTATTACTAAACACGTCATCATTTATGTGCCAATGTCCAGGTGTATTTCAACTTGTATTTCAGTTTTTCTAGTTCATCTACAGAAAATACTAATGCCGTTTTAAGTCTGTCTTTGTTGTTAATATATTTTGTGTTTTATACTGCTTGTTTTGAAGTTGCAAATTTATTAGCCATATCTGTAGCCTATTTTTGGTCTGTTTTTAACTTGTGTTTCTGCCTGCGCTGAATGAGAGGTTTTTCCAGTTAAGTTTACACAAATAAATAAAATTAATACAATACGGGGCAGTAACGCGTGACATTTCCTTTTCCAGTGACGAGTAGGGCCAGTGTAACTTATAACAAATGAAATGTATCTAATGAAATTACAGTTACCCAAAAAACAAGCTGACTAAGCTTCTACTGACATGAAATACAACAATTCAATAGTTCAGTTGTATTCGTCGCGCTGCGCATGCACGTCACAAAACATCAAGCTGGAGTCTGAAAGGTGAAAACGCTTACCTGAAGCAGCTGGAAATGTTCCCATTACTTTGATTTTGCCGGGAGAAAGGCTGACAAGCACGCGGTTGCTCCAGGCAACGGTGCTAAGACTCTTTCCACTGCTGAAAAACACGTCCTCAGACGTCTTGAAACACTAATTTTAACAGCAACACCGTGTAACTCCAGGTAATACACCCCACCTGCGAGCCCGAGCCTTTGCAAGCTATCTAGCCTTAGCCACCGTTACCGGACCGGAAATCACCCTGACGTCAACACAGAGGTACACCTGCGCACGGAGTCAGGCATACCAGTTTTGTGGGGTGCAATAATAATAATAATAATAATAATAATAATAATAATAATAATAATAATAATAATAATAATAAAAAGTGCTTCACAATACAAAACCACATAAATATATACACATGCGTATTTAGGTACATACACATACACTCGTAAACACACTCATACACACTCACATACATATTAAACAAAGTTATACAAATGCCAATATAATGAGTAGTGTAACATTTTACTGTTGGCAGTGAGCAATAACTAATGTGATAAAACTGCTTTTGTAAAGTGTAACGAATAATGAGTAATAAATTATATTTTAGAGTAAGGAGCCCAACACTGATATATTAACAGGATAACTAGTTATCCGTGAAATGTTACATCTCAAAACTAAACACGGTTATTTTATATTAAAGCAATATCAGGGGGACATCTCATCTCTTTCTGGCGATAAACTGTAGACATATCTTAGTTTCATGTGGTAAAATATTTTGGGAGCAACTAATTTAGACATTACTTAGGGCTGCGCATAGGTGTTACAGGTATAGTTCGGGTTTTTTTTAGGTGGGGTTGTATGGGGTACTTATCCATAGACAGTGTATCACATGACAGTCTGCAGGACCCCAGTTTGGAGAAGCAGGCTGGAGTCTGACAAGGAAGCTGAGCACAAAGTGCTGCTGTGGATGGGTCATCAACGAAACATATTTTAGCCACCTGAAAAAATCAATATCAGTTTGTGAGTATACAATACTGAGAGTATTTTCACTGCTTTACCTCTCCATTCAGACAGTCTGTTTTGAGGGGGGAGCCACTAATGGCCTCAGTTCTCGATCAATAAAAGCCACCAGACTAGAAAAACATTAAGAAAAACTGAAATTTTAGCTCACTGAACGCAGGAGCTGCTGGTCTGCTGCTGCTTCAACCAGCTAGTTAGTTTGTGTTATTGTGTGACTTGCGTGGTGAATTCAAACTAGCCTTTAAAAACACCAGTCACACAGTAACACAAACAAGTTACCTGATCCAGGCAGCGGTAGATCAGCAGCTCCGTTCAGAGATGTTAAATCACAGTTTTTTTCAGTGGAGTCTGGCTTTTAAAAGAGTGACACAACATCTTAATTTTCTAGTTAGGAAATCACAGTCGGACATAATGAAAATGCTTTAAGTATAGCATACACTAAGACTGAAACTGTTTTTTTTTTTAATTTAGGTGGGACTTCTTTATGGTGGCTAAAACACATTTTGTTGCTGATCCCATCCACAGCAGGACATTGCCTAGCTTGCATGTCAGACTCCAGCCTGCTTCTCCAAACTGGGGGCGTGCCGATTGACATCTTCTGCATGCAATACTATCACTTTAAAATATTGGAGTATATTGTGCTTTGAAAAATTAGGTTATTTTATACTGAAAATTGAGGACTTGCACCTTTGTTACCCACTGACCTGTCAAGATGAAAATGTATGGATTGTACCAGATGCGCACGGGTCTATGAAGACACCAGATGTGTGTCTTTTGGTGAAGATGATGGATAGCTGCAGATGTGTTTGCACGTGCACGCTGGTCTGTCTGTCATGTCTTTGCGCCTGTTGTTCCTGGTTACATAATATATATACATACAGCATTTCCTCCTTAAAGTGAGAGCTGAGTAATTGCTTACTAATGACTTTATTAACAACATTTGTGCTCCTGAAAGTCACAGTTGGCACAGATGTGTCATTTAGTGCCATTAGGGTTGCAATGATTAAACATTCGCTGTGGCCATTAGGATAGAACTGGAAGCAGAAAACAGATCTGTTGCCTTACAGGCTTGAGCAATAACATGGCGTCACTGGTGTCAATGTGCTTTACCAGCCATTAAACCTCTAGTTCGGTGGGTTGTGTGTATGTTTGAGGCCTCGTAGGAAGTGCTCGCTGCACACATGGCCATTAGCTGGGAATGGGGAGTCATCTATGTGATGTAGTGGAGCACTTCCACGCTTTGCTGATCAAACCAATAACACCTAGTTTATTTGACCCCTGGGACTCCCCTCTCCTTCTCTTCCTTGTGTCTCACAGTCTTTTTTTTTGTCAATCTCCTTTTTTCTCCTCACCCATCTATACTTCTCCTCCTCCTTACTGTAATTCTCATATCTGCTCATCTTACCCACATTTCTATTGTATCATAATTTTTCATTTCATTGCCTGAATCTGAATTGGTTCCCCTTCATATCTATTTTTCATACTCTCTCTTAATCTCAGTTTTGCTCTTCTACATTATCTCCCCTCGTGCTCTCTCTCCCTCTCTAAAATCCTCACTCCCTCCTCCCACTTGGACCTCCTTTCCCTTCGCCTCCCAGGGATTTCTTTCTTTCTTTCTCTCTCTGAATACCTGTGTTCCCCGTCTTCCTCCATGTTCTTCGCTTACTCCCAGTTATCATCGCCGCCTTGCTCCAACACTGCCTGTCTTTGCACAGCTGGTGCTCCTCTTATCTCCCTCACCAGTCTCCTATCTCTCCCAGCACCGCCAGTCCGACTGCTGATCCACAGATAATCCTCCAGCATGCCGTGAGCTGATACATGATAAATCCCCCTTTTCTCTCTGTTCCTGAGACCGGCCTTCGCTGTTGTTTCGATAACTTACTCCACCTGCCCCCGCCGCTTGTGGAGGAAAACCCCACGCTGTTGGTTGATGCAAAGTGGCCTCACAAAAGTGAGAATTGAAGGGGATTCAAGACTGGAGACATTGCAGCAGCCCCCTCTCTATAGACTGGCTCGTGTCTCAGTGTCATAAATGTGTAAATAACGCCATGTGTTATGGAGAGAGTGTTGTGGCATGAGCGGGAGGAGTTGAGGGGGGTACAGATGGACTGAAATGATAGCCTATAGTGGAAATTGGCCACCATCCAGTTCATTATGATTATAGAAGAGCAGCATATGTGATCAGTGATTTTCCAAGCCCTAAAATCGTCAGTGTGGCTAATGTTATCAAGTGTGACGGTGTTTGTGTGTATAAATATGTGTGTGTGTGTGTGTGTGTGTGTGCATATGGAGGGAGCATAGAGGAGTCAGCCAGAAGAGGACAGGTGTTGCTGGGGGAAGATGATGCTGCAGGATGGCTTTTTATGGCTGCAAAAACAGCTTTGTTGTGCGTCTAAGTATTCTTAAGAGCCTGAACCTGTGACTCTCCACTGTGTCTTTGCCCCCCTTACTGAAGTAATGGCACACAACCTCAACGATGTGTCACCCCTCTGTCCATTTCTTCGCCTTGTTGCATCTTACCAACCTCACCCCTTCTGACTCCCTGTCTCCTTCCCCCCTTCCTCGCTCTGCCTCCCTCTCCCCTCCTGACAGCGTTTTAATGAGTCCGATGAGTGCACTAATTCTCTCTCACAGTGGCAGAGTAATGTGCTCGCTGATGCTAAATGGCTCGGCTGTTCTTGGTGCTCTCTGACTTTGTTTCCCCGTCTCTCTCTTTTCTCTTTATTCTGCTGTTTTTCCTTATCTGTGTCTCTGTCTGTCTCCCTTAATTTCACCCTCTCTCTTATGTCCTGCTCTCTCTCCCTCACTAACCTTCTTTTACTGTTATCTGTGTCTCTCAAACTTTCTTTGAGGCCTTTCATCTCTGTTTCTATTCCTGTCCCTCTTCTTCTTGGTCTCTTTTTTCCTTAATTCCCATCCCTCTGTCTGCACCTTTCCTCTCATCTGTCTCCCCACCTCCACCTTTTTTCCCCTTCTTCTCCGCTTTCTATCCCTTTTCCACGTCTTTCCAATTTTTTGCCTCCTCTCCTCTCTCTCCATCTATCTGTGTCACTATCCTCCTCTCCCAGTTACGATCGCAGCTGCTCCCAGCATCCACCCCCGCTTTCCCGTGGCGTGGCCCCCCCACTCTCCCTCGCGCTCCCTCGTTCCCTCGCTTCGGAGGACAGCCGGCAGACGCTGCACAGCACCTCCTCCTCCTTCACCGACAGGGAGAGGTAATGAGTCGCCTCACCAGCTCTGAGTCTATGAGTCTGAAGTGCATGTGTGATTCAAGTTTGCCTCTTTGTGTGTGAGTGTGTGAGGAGGCCTTATTATTTTCTTTTGCATTGTAAGGATGTATGTGGAGTTTAAAGAAGTATTTCGCCAATATACAGAGTGTCCTCACATAAAACTAAGCTGTCACTACAGTACAAAGATGCAAATACTTTTAAAATCGATGCTACATGAGCAGAGAAAACAGAGAAAAAGGACGCTGTTACACAAGAGGTAGAAAACCTACCAGAATGCATTGCGCCTTACCATACTATGGATGTATAATGAATCTGGATACAGCCATGACAGCTGGGCCTCGTCTATTCCTATGAGAGCTGCTCATTGGCGCATGAGGCAAAAAGCTCTTTTTCCAGGTATAAAATACCTGGATCTACTGGCTCATAAGGCATGCGCACTAATAACGGCGGCCACGCATGGCCGAGTTTGCCTTAGCGGGTAACATACCGGAGAAACTGACTTCTGGTTTACCGCTTCACTAACTTGAATGGTGGCCTAAAAAATTCAATCTTGCTGCTCTTTTAGACTTTCCAAATGTTATTGAACTGGATGGCTTAAATCTAGATTGTAAAATGAGTCATTTCGTGGGGGTTTTGATGCACACAAAAAAACACTGATTTACAGATGTCTCTTTCCTAGGTCAATGGGGAAAGGTCTTTCAGGGCCAGTGGGCATCATTTGACGGACACGGACGGTGTAATTACACTTTTGGCCACTATGTAGAATTTGCATCATAGCCTGATGCACTTCTTGGGGTAACAACATTTTGATTTATTTTCGATCAGCACTGCCTTGTTTGACCGTTTGATCGCATTTTGGTCAAAGTTTATGAGAAAGATGGTGCGTTCATTTGGGGTCGTGTTTACAGTGTTCACGACATTTGTCCATTTGAACTTTGACTTTCAAGTGGAAACTTTCTGGAAGTTCACAAGTTGTGACGTGTTTGCTGAAGTTTTCAGAAAAGGCTCAGGCCATGGACGCAATATTTTTTGTGTGTGGTCAATTAATATATTCTAATTTTAGTTGTTCAGAGTTATTCTTTGGAATTTTATAATATGTCTGAAGAAAATGTTGATATTCCTGAAATCTGATCTTTTCCTCTGACTCTTTGCATATCCTACATTACGTGACTCGCTTGTTAGCTTGCTTAAGCGTTAGCCTCAATGGTTTCTAGACGCCGACAGTAGCATTCACGTTGCCTTAGCTTGGCAGCGGTGCTCTCTCGACCTAACAGCTTGAACGCCATGCATGTCGTGTACACAGCTTCCTATGTTGTAACTACGGGCTTATCAGTTCAATTTGAACACAGCAAGAGAAAGAGGGGTGGGTACATCAGTTGTATACTTTGTCCACACTGTTGGCCGCACAGGTGTCGGAAGTACGGCCTATAGTCCGAGCGACAACCGGACAGCCTGCGAAACGCCTCCAAATGACGTTAATTACAGCATTTAGAGTTTCGCTGTGGGTGGAGTAGGGATAGGCAGTGGTTAGATGGAGTGAAGTTTACCACAGTTCATCTACACCTGCTACCCACATTGTTTTGATTTAAAGCTGGCTGAAAATCGGCAATATCCCTTTAAATGGACAGCGTCTCTGAGGAGTAGTCAGGCTGGGAGTGCTGCTGCTGTATGATGTATCAGTGTTTTAAACTCCTCTCCAGATGAGTCATAGTGGGCCCAGCCGCCGTCCATGAAATGATGCTTTTATTCAAGGGTATTTAAAGTTAATCTCAATCAGGATAATTATAGTGCTGTACTCCAGTACTTCCTCCACCCCCCATCAGCTTTTTCCTCCACCTTCCCCCTCTTCCTCCTTCTCTTCCTTCTCTCCCCCCCCCTGCCGCCCTCTTGCTCCCCTGTGATGCAGCTTTCCGTTTGCGTCTACACCACTTTTCCAGCTCCAGGCCTCCCTGCTCCACTTCTCCTCTCCTCTTCTGTCTTTCCTCCCCTCCATCATCACAGCACCCAAAGCTTCCCCCAGCCCTCCCCCCTCCTCTGTCTTTCTCTCTTTCACTCTTCTTCTCCTGTGTCTCTTGCTGTGTCAGGATCCCAGTTGTGAACCTCTGAAGTGACTGTTTTTCCATACGGTAAACATTTCTACGGGGCCTGAGGAGGAACATCAACACGACCAGAGGGTGTGCCCGCGGCACCGTTTTATTTTCTCTGAAACTGTGAAATGAATCCAGGGGTCCCAGGTATCCAGCCATCACGAAACTCCTCGGCTTCCCTGTGGTCCAAAAAACCCAAACAAACCCCCTGTGCTGCTCCCTCCTTCCTTCCTTCCTCTGTGCTTATAAATTTCTTTCATGTGGCTCTGCGTCACTGTAACCTGCTCCCTGTTTTCCATCCCCCCCGTATGGCCCCGAGCTCTGGCAAGCCAACCAACCGCTCTGCGTTTCGGCCCGCCATGACTAATTCACAAACAAGCAGTTAAACACACCTGCGACATCCCATTACCCCTGAAATGCCCTACCTGTGCTTCCACAGCTGTTTCCCGTGATTCGGCTGAACACGTGCAACTGTTCAGTATTCACTCTAATCCAGCGGACTGTTCTCTCATGAAATGACACTCAGTCTCAGGTCAGTTCGGCAGGCTTGTATCTGGTTCACAAACGGTTAAAAAGCCATTCTGAGCATCTCCAAACACTGAACGGGGTATTTCACAAAGCTGTTTGGCATGGCTGTAGCCAACAGGCAATGTGTTTAACATGTCACGCTCCAAAAACTGCTGTTTATTCCCCGCTTTGGGCGCCTGAAATGCAAATAGTGTGGCTTTTTTCCTCTGCAGCGTGGAGAGGAGTCTGTTTTGTTTCAGTTTTTCCTCATGATTTGTTTTCTTAATTATCTGGCTCACGTTCACCTCTTTGTCGAGCCTTTGTGAGCAGCCTCTGTTCCTGCTGGACTGTGTTAGAGGTGTGTTAAGCGTAGAGTACTTCCAGCAGTGAAGATAAAATATTCAAAGCAGGAATGGATAGAAGAGGCATTCCTGTTGAAAATCAATGATTCCCGAAGGTTTTGGATGGGGCACAACAAAGACAGATTTATGTCGTCATGGAAATGAGCATCTGTGATCAAAGGACTGATGTTACCACAACAAGGATTTTTTTCCCCACCTGACAGCCAAGTATCTCAATCTGGAAAGCAAAAAGCACCATAATTTCCCTTCATATCATTTTTCTGTCTTGGGTGCACCAAAGGAAAAGTAGTACATCAAGGAGCATCATTTCTGTCTCTCCGATGAATCTGCATGTATACAGTGTGAAAACCTGTGAGAGTAGCTTCAAATCTATTATTTATAAATGTCTATTTTATCTATCAGTGAGTGACGTCTTATAGAACCTTTCAAAGCCAAATGGCAGTTTGTGTTTGGCAACTTTTTCTAAGCAGCTTTGAAACATGAACCCCCCACTTACACACATTTCCACTACAGACATAGTGCTGGTGGCATCATGCGTGGCTCGTGCAATCCTCCAGATATTCAGTCTTGTGATTTTTTTGGTAGCATTCCTGTAGAAATGTGGTCTTTCTGTACCATGGAAGTTCAATAAAGACTCAACACTGGCGTTTTAGCTTTGAGTCTCTCTGTTTATTTCTATGCATGTTGAATGAAATCCCCCGGGAGCTGTGCGATCTGCAATGCTTTATGGGAGGGACAAAGCTTACACTGTGCATTTTAATAGCTACCGCTGTATCCTAATCTTTTTCTCCCTTAAGTGAACATTTAGTCCCTGGCTTGCATTGATTTTGAACCATGGGCTTGGCATTAAAAAGTGCTGCATGTGCCAATCATGTTTTTTTAGCGATGAGGAAGCAGCTGAAAAGGGGGCGAAAAATAAGACGGCTGCTTGTGTCTGAAGCTTTCCCTTATCTCCTCACCTCATATGGATTCCTCTCGCTTCAGAAAGATTAACAGCATGCTAAGCAAGAATTTCCTCTGTGTACAGTTTTTCAAACAAATGTCAATAAAATCAAGGCGGGCGCCAGAGGAGAAGTGCCACTCGTGTGTGTTGAAATTCTGCTGCAACGCCACTGTTTCCATCTCCTCTGGGCATTTTACTGATCAATCAAACTAATTGATTGGCTCTGTTCCACTCTGAAGTTTTAATGACCGTCTAGTTATGAGACGTACAAGCAGACGCTGCAGCAATCTGTAAACTGTGGCGGACAAACAACAAACGCACAAGTTAGGCGTAAACTCACATATGCAGTCATCGTTGCCACCTTGAACACACACAAATCAACTGCCACTTTCTCTCCACATTACACGTGTGCCAGCTCACCCGCTTTGACTAGCAAACACTTTGAGAGGTGAACAGCTGTTAGAAATCACAGCTCGGATCTGGTAAAAACTGTGAACCAATGGAGCTCAATCACACTGACTGAAATTAACACCACTATTTATAGAGGTGGGAGGGATGTTGGCGAGGGGGAGAAATATGTGGGATTAAATCAAACAGGATCATAATTTCCCTCTCTGTTCTCCTCTCACTGTTGCTGCTGGTCAGATAATTGCCACCATTAATGTCATGCAGGACGAGGAGAATTTAGGGAAAACAGAATCAAAAGAGTGAGAGACGGACATGGCCGGCATGATGAAGGCAATCTTGACTGTGTGATGGAGGTACAAGGGAGGGTGGCAGGCAATTTCAACAGGCAATTTTGACATTGAAATAGAAGCTCTGGGCAAAACATACGCATATGAAATATGAATGCACTTGGTGTGTGTGTGGATGTGTGTGTAGCCATGCTGGTTGCGCACAGGGGAAGCCTCAGCTCTATAATACATTAGTCTCTTTAGGGACATGCCCTAATTAATGGCTTGACCTCCTAACGGGTAGCCCCCTTCTGCGAGTTAACATTTAGTTGTGCACCCTCCAGAGATGCACTTTGAAGTGCATTTAATAAAAGAAGTGACAGTGACATTAATGAGGCAGTCAGGGTAAGTACAGGGCTTCGTTTTATTTCCTGACAATTTATATTCTGATTTTATACATGTCTCAACTCAGCAGAGAGAAAAAAACAACAACAAAGCAACATTAATTGAAACTAAAAGAACATTTTTAAACCAACAGAGATGCACACGTACGCTTCAAATACACTGATCCTGTGTCTGGTCAAAGGCAACTGACTCCTGCTGCAACCTGTTCTGTCTTCATGTGTTATGGGTGACTTGTGTGTGTGTATGTCTGTGCACGGAAAGTCTGCCAGTTAGGCTATTAACAACTGCAAGAGTGGATGTCACACCTGTCATTTTCCATCAGCCAGTGCTTGTTTCCGAATCCGTCAAGGTGAGATCTGGTGGCAAGAAAAGTTCCAGTGAAGTTTCCTGGTTTTACTGTGACGAGTGTGTGTGTGACAAGGGTGTCCGTGAACATCCGTTTGTCCGTCAACATGTCCCTGTGTCCGTAAATCAGTGAGAGTGTCCATCAGTGCCTCAGTCTCTTGTCTTTAGTTGGATTTGGACCAGATCTTCCCACTGCCACGCAGCCTGAGCGAAAAACATAGCGGTAAGAAAGACAGCGTCGTTTTTTTGTAAGGATTTATCAAAATACTGTAATGAAATGTTTACTTTCCACTTGCACAACTAAACAAGCATATTACTGATGCAACCCTGGTGCAACAGTATCTTTGTGTTTAAATATCTGATGTCAGTATTTAGCATTTTTTAATTCAAACTGATCTCAGCGGATTTCCTATTTCTGCAAATTAAAAAGAATTTTTTGCAAAGAACCTTTTTCTAATAATAACCGCTGCACTATCAGTCCAACCCTTTAAATAGCCTTATAAAGAAATGGTGTCAAATCTCATTTTTAATTCGAGGATTGAGGTTAAGCTATCATTAATTTGGATTTCCAAACATTAAGTGGATCTTCATTTGAATGAAGTGCAGTGCTGAGTGATGAAAATTATATGGCTCTATGCTTCATCAAAACATGACAGGCAGCCAGAAAATAATCACTGCTTTCTGTTCGCCGGCAACAAACATAAACACCAGACGAGCAAAACATCTCGTCTGATCACTGGAGGGGGGAATGGTTCTTTTGGAAGGAGAGCACGTGGGGCATTTGTGTATCCAGTGACATTTTACAATACAGGACAGATGTGAAATTAGCCAACGGTAATTGGGCCGGATGGAAGCAGAACAGGAAGAGCGTCGCTGATAGCAGGGTTAGAACACTGCTGCAAAACACTGATGTGCATGTGATAATAAAGCTACTTCATGCAGACACACGTGCTCTCACACACACACACACACACACACACACACCACACACACACACACACACACACACACACACACACACACACACACACACACACACACACACCAGCAGCTGGCTTTTTAATGTTTATTGAAAAAATAGAAACATAGCGTTTCTGTGTTGAATTAGCTTTGCTCTCAACAAGAACATTGGACTAATGGCTTTCATTTCGTATTTGAAGTAGTCTTTATAGTACTCCGTATATAACTAGGTAAATTCGTATTTATAAAGCATTTTTCAAAAAGCACCGTAACAAAGTGTTTTTACAGAACAAAAGGAGAAGCTGCAATAAAAGAATCTTAATGGAAAAAACCTCCACACGCAGCTGTTTTTGTTCCAATTTTGTGACTTGCAGGAATAAATAGCATTTCTTGCTTGAAAAAGCCTCAGCTTGATTTACCAGCGCAACAGCAATTCTGAATAAAACATTTCAGCAGATTATTCTACATGGCCAAACATATTTTATGTGTTCAATTTCTGAAATGTTTGGCCATGCTTTATGAATGCAATTTCTATGCAAACTCTTTGTGGTTCCCTTTGTTTAAAAACATGCAGAGAACTTTATTCATGCGGACGATATTTGGCTGCCTCCCTCTGTGCACCTGCATACCTCCATCTATACAGTCAACACAAGAAAAAGGTGATGTCAGAGTACTCACCCTTTCACTTTAGAGCTTTTTTTGCCTGGTTGTCGTGGTTCCTGAGAAGAGGCGGGGTCTCGTGGCTCTGCCGGCTGGTCTGCGTCCTGATTGGAGGCAGCACCTGCTGGGGCGGGGCCTGATGACGGAGAGGCAGCGCTGGCCTTTAACGTTTTCTGTAGGTTTGACACCTGAGGTGAAAGTAAAGGTGAATTAAAAATTAAAAATTTAAGAGGAGGGTTGAGTTAAAGGACAAGTTCAAATTTTTCCAAGCGATGGAAGACAATAATCACGTTTGAGGGTAAACTCACACAGCAGCATGTTAATACTTGAGATGCATCGGTTGAGCCCAACCCCTGGGTGGCCCTATAATGCAAATAACACCCCAGCACTGACTCTTAATAGTCTGCACTCAATTTGATGGGTATTTTAGCCGGTGGGTACTCTGGATCCGCTGCTAAATTTGCGTGGCGAAACTGGTGTATACGTCACCAGACAACATGTCCAATACAAACACAAACATGTCAAGAGAGACTGATAAAACAGTGAACTGTTGAATGTTGTTCTGGCTTAAATAAGATCATACTATGAACATTATTGTCCAAGCAGGCGGTTGTTTGTTAATTAGGAAAGCTACCATGGCTTTTGTCCTGTCAGCCCACATTGTTGTTTGTTTTGTCAGCTGACAGTTGCATTGTTGCTGCTGCTGGCTGACAGATTTCACTCCATCTAAACAGCTTTCCCAGGCCTCGCTGTTATGTGTTTAGCGGTGCACCGGCACACTAAACAACCCAGTATCACTGTGCTGCTGTTTCAGTTTTACCCTCAAACAAGAGGCAAAAAATATAATATGCAGTCAGGAGGAAACTAAAATACCACAAGCAGCTAGAAGCATAACAACAGAGATGCTGAAGAGTGAAGAGTTACATTTACTGGATTTTCTGGGGGGAAGAGTGAGACAGCTGTAGGCTGATTAGATGAGGGACTAACCTCTGTTTCCACTTGGACTTTAACTTTTAGTTGGCTCTCTCTGTATTGGTTTGCCCTCGAGACCTGCTCCTCAATACCGCACAACACTGCCTCACACCCTGTGCACCTGAGAGAGAGAGAAGAAAGGTGTGAAGGGAGGTTGAAAGTCAAATGCAATTTGAAAAAAAAACAAAACTGATGTGCACTGACACGCAGAGCTGATACTGACCACTCTTGCAGCGTGTTGACTATGTTTGGAAGCTCGTTGGGGCCGAGGTCACGACCCACGCTGCAGTCTACCTCCACCTGCTGGTTCCTCTGGTCCAGTTTGCCCTGGATGATGTCGCAGTAAACTGCGTCGATCAGCAGGTCCTCCAGCTCCCGCACATTCTTCAGCTCAAGCTGCTGCAGGAGCAGTGAGTACGGCAGGCACTGAGGGGAAAAAGACACGAAGAGACTTCACTTATCTTCCCTTTTTTTGACCAAGGTATACAGGCAGATAATTTGATTCCACTTAAATGGTTTGATGGAAAATGACAATAAAATGTTACAGTGAAATTGCCTATTTGTCTAAATGTCACTGCCAGAGGAAGATGAAAGGGGTGTTTTGAATTTAACAATCCTCCACTGGGCAATTAGAGAGTTCAAGCCTCCATGCAGGGAAAGCATGTGACATATTAAAGGAGAAAAACAAGGGCAGAAGTGAAAGGAGCAGTGTTAGTAGAAAGTGAGATTAAGTTAAAAAAAAAAAAGGGACAGAGCTGGTGAGAATAATGAATCAATTATTTATCAGGAGCAGAGAAAGAAAAGGGCACAGAAAAATGTGCAGCATGGTGGAAGCTGCGAATGAGAGATGCCTTAATAAAGGAACATTTAATACTTTATTATGCACATGGAGGGAGGGGTAATAAGTCTAATGGCATGAGCCGAAGTGGCTGTGCTGGTAACTCTGTCTTTGGAAACTTGAGACTGAAAGGCTCATCTGTTTCTGTAATTTGGATGACATAAAAACACCTACATACTTAAAGGTCCACTGCGCTGGATTTAGTGGCATCTAGTGGTGAGGACGCAGAGCTGAAACTTCTGCCATATGCCATGCATGTGTTTGATTTGTCCCCTCTGGGCTACTGTGGAAACAACATGGCAGACTCCGAAGGAGAGGACCAACTCCATATGTAGATCAGGATTACTAAAGCTCGGTGCCAACCGAACTGCTGCGCCTGGCAAGCTTGTGGTGTTCACACTGACAGTGTTGTTACTGCCACACTGCTGCAGAGCTGCCTGCTGCTGTGACTACTGTATTTCTACAATTTAAAGCCGATACTCCACTCATTTATGAAGCCCTGCAAGCTACTGTATTGTAAAAAACAGGGTCCTACAAATATATCGAAATAAAAAGCCTTGTGTCAACAATTGATGGGATTCTGTAAATAGTAACATTGTCAGAGGGCTTTTATTTTGAAACTGAGACAGAAAAGATTGGGTAAAACAGGTGTATATGTGTATCCATGACATTTATGGGCTGCTCATGCATTTAGTGTGTTCTGGATATGAGGCAAGTTCGATTTAATACTTCTTAAGGCTACTTGGAATGAATTTTAAGACCAATAATCAATTAAAGGAAAATAAACAAAACATGAACCAACATTAATTACGCATTAACATTAATTAGGTTAGTTTAATTTTGAGACAGTTTTGCCAAATTTTTTATTGTAACAGAAAACATGACTTTTTAGGGAAAATATCTGGAATTTGTTGGCAAGTTTTCTTGGCAATTCTGTGTTTTTCAAACTGTGTGTGGGATCCTTCTGATTCCCATCGTGCTGAGTTTGGAAAGTTTTTGCATATAATTCACAGAGATTTGTATGCATTGCCTTGTAATGGTTTCAGCCATGCAGTGAAACCTTTTTAAATGGCCACTTTTTTAGAATTTGCACTTCCCCATGATGTCCAGGGTACAGTGAGGGTGCAGGGAGTGGATCGTCTGCTCTAAGTATACTGGCAAAACAAACAAAATATGAGTGTTGTTGGTTCCACTACTCTCATCTGTGTAAAGTTAAACACGAGAGGTATTCTAGAAATTATTTGTGAACAATCATCAGAAAAAAAAACCCAAGTTATCCAACTTCCCATGTCTTAGTATATTTGAAAGACTAATTTAGGATATTTTAGTCCAATTAAAGGCCTTATTTTTTTATATGACTGCTTTTTAAGACTTTTTAAGGATCCCTAGATTTAAACACCTTATTCTAAGGTACCAAAAACAAAACAATTCTTATTTTCAGGTGATAAAATCTCATGAAAACATAAATACGTACATTATACATTATTTCTGCCAATAGATGCCCCTAAATCCTACACACTGGACCTTTAAAATCACAGCCAACCTCACATAAATATTTTGAAAATGAGTTGTTGACACATCATTAATAGGCTTTGCTTTATGAAGCTTGCAGTAACACGGTGGCTGCATTAAATGACATTTATTTTTACTTTTAAGACAAATACAACATTACACAGTTAAGCTGCACTTTTCATTGCAAACTGCAAAAAGAAAAGAATAAGCCAGTACCTTGAGGTTGGATGCCAGGCTGATGATTGACAGGTGGCGGAGTTTATTTCTTTGTGCTGGGGTCAACTCTGGAAGAGAGGCTGCTCTCTCTACAGCAGCAGACGAGAACATGAAATAAAAAAGAGACACAATGTGGAAAATAAACCAGAACAGTGTGTAAGTGTCACATTGCTGTGGGTCAAACAGCCACATAATCGAGGCCTTACTTATTACTTTTGAAGTGTAATGTTACACAGGGACATGCAGGTGAGTGTGGAGCCCTTTAAGCAGCCGGAGAACAGAAACGGGAGGAAGTGGGTCTCCAGCGACTGTCTCCTGCTGCCATGCTCCCCTGGTGACAGGACTCACACCCGCCGAGACAGCAGCTCTGACAGCTCCTCTACGGGCTCCACTACACAGCTCTATGAAAGTAAATGTGCTCCCTGTCGGCGTGACTCGAAAGGGAACGGAACAATAAAGTAGGCTACATTCTTTTTCCAGGCTATTGGTTGATGTTCGGCATAAAATTAGACATAATTAACATTCCACTTCTTGTTGAAGCTTCCCGATGCATTACACAGACGGCAAATTAAGTCACAAAAGATTCGTTTATTGTCCATTTGTGCCGGCAACGCTGCAACACACACAATCATCAGCCAATCAAAACGCCTAATAAAAAGTTGCCCAAACAGATAAGAGCATTACAGTAAGTTTGTCTCTGAATAACCTGCCTTCAGTGTCTCAGGTGAGGATGTTAAGGTGCCTGCCCTGCAGCGAAGAAATACAGCTCATAATAAAAGAGTTGCAGGGACGCCCTATTACTTATTTACACTGTGCTGCCACTGCAATACCTTTGTAGTCGCAGTAGGTTCCATAGGCAAAGAGGTTGAGGAGCTGGTACATCGGTGCATGAGGGCCATTCTCCAGCTGTGGTGCAGAGGGGAGATGAGGGGAAGGAAGAAAATGTGACAGAACACAGAAGTAATGAGACTCTCTACATAAAAACCGTGCAACTGCATTTTATCTTTGCACATCTCTGAGGAGAGGTCTTGCTGAGACTCAGTGAGAGTGGGAGTAAGAGAGAGAGAGAGAGACAGAGAAGACCACATGAAGACCTGGCTAATTAAATTTAGACATACTTGGATTAATGTGAGAAGGGTTACGTTCACACCTGGCATCAAAATCCGACCCGTGTTTCTTTCTGATCAGACTTCAGATTCCTACTCAACATCCAAACAGAGAAATAACTTCCATGATTTTTCCTTATGGCTGACTCAAATGTCTGTCGTGTCTGACTTTCATCTGTGTTTTGATCTCATGTATGAATATGTATTCTCCTTCAAACTGCCTCACTTATTACAGTAAACACCGGGGGGGGTAATCAACTAAGTTTAGCAAAAATTACCACCATGGCGTAAAATTTTTAGTCAACGCAATTTTCCATTTAGATGTGAATGATCCACAGTTTATCTGACGTCTTGGACAAGACAATGAAATCTGATGCGAAAGCAGTGACGAGCAAAAGAAAATGTTCTCTGCTGCTGAGCCACAAATACTGTTTGAAAAGAAGACACTTTTGGAAATGCAAGTGTTTATTCATCCCCCAAGAGGAGGACTGTATGAGAGGAAATATTATAAATAGCCAATGTTATCAGCTCAACTAAAGATCAGTAATAGAATGAGTTGTGAAAATTAATGTGGGGGATTTTTAACTTTAAAATCCACTGACAATATTGCAGTAAAAAAACATAACTGAGTAGACCTGCTATGAGCCATTAAAGGTCACAAAAAAAAAAATACTGAAGCAGAAAACCAGTGAAGGAAAGTGAGCAAAAGTCTTTTTTTACATGGCCTGTTCAAAAGTGGGAATTTCGTGCTGTTACTCCGCCTCGCTATTCTGTATGAAAGGTATGACAGAGGAGGACAGAGTCATCTCGCCCTTATGCTGGCAACAGAGGTAGTAACAGCACTGAATTGATGTCTGTGTAAAGGGACAGCCGGCAGGATGGGAGCATAGATGGATGTGATGTTTTCACGACGTGTTATGTGTGTGACCGAACGTCAGGAGATTTAAAAAGCAGCTAGTAGCAGTTAACAACTAACTCAGGCATGTTCAAAATCCAACTTGGGGGTCAATCGTAGCCTGAGGACCAACTTTAAATGGCCTACTGCTTGTCTTTCAAAACATACTACATGTAGCCTGCCACACAACATTGATTAATCAAGCAAGTTCACTTTACATTTTTCCCGTTCACTTCACAAAAGCAGCACTATCCAAGTTAATGCACCAAGTGGAAACAAGGTGGTGACGGTAAACAAGCAAACAAACTGTTACCTAACAATAGACATTTCTTGCTAGGTAGCAGACATGGCCACAGCAAAGAAGTGCAGTCGACAGCGAGGGCCCTTGCTTTTAGGATCAGTGGAAAGTTGAATACTTTTTCACTGCGTTCTTTTCATTTGTATGTTGTTTTTTCTTTAAATAAGCCATATGATGCAAGAAGCAGCGAGCCCCCGGGTTTTTTACTTCATCTAATCTGGTCCTCATTCAAAATTTGGACACCCCTGAGCTAACTCAAAGAAGAACAGCAGATGAAAACATCTGCAAATTGAGGAGACAATGAAGTCTGGGAGATGCTCACCCTCACCCTCCACATAACTAGGGTGGTAAATGATTGTTATTGCCATATTATGGTGTAGTTATTGTTAAAAAAGTGCTGCAGACACATATGTTATATGTCACAACAGAGGCAGACACTGTGCTTTACACATCGTGCCTCTTTTGCTTCTTGAACATGCTGTCGAAAATCACACATTGGATGCGGGATGATGCAAAATGTTGCCTGGTTCTGTGTGAAAAAGAAAAGGTGGCGTAAAGTAGGGACGTCATAGCAGCCCTATAACGTGATATCTGTGTAAAAATGGCTAATGTTGTCTGTACACATTCTTTAGCAGTGCTGCTTTGTCTCCTATTTTACCTGCACAAAACCTTGGTGTGGTCCTTAAATAAAATAAAAACAAATGCAGTTTGACTGTTCAGTGCATAAAAGAAACATAAATGTCTCCCCCTGGTCTGACTTTTTCTCCATTCTTTCCAGGGCTTTCCTTAAAGAATGAAGCAATGGTGTAACACAATCCTACTCTACTCTAACAGCAGCATTTCACTTCCAAAATAGGGTGTTAACTACGTTATCTCATGCAAGTTTAACGGACAACATGCGCAATATGCTGTTGATGTACTTTTTGAAACTGAAAGCAGCGTCACACACAGGAACTCTTTATATAGATGTGTTGATTGGGAGCTGAGTCGTGACTTTGATTACGTCATTGATGCCCAAATGTATAGGCTACACATTTCAACAGTCATATATGATAAATGTGGTTCAATGTGGTAAGGATATACACTTTGTGTTGATGCTGCACTAACAATGTAGTCACATGTGTGACTGACCCCTCTAAATGTGGCATATCAGCCTCTCCACGTGTCTTGGATACATTAACACCTGTGAGATTAACTGTCTAGCTGTGATTAAGATGGATTTTTTTCATGCCAGGTCTGAAAAGGTCCCAAAAGACACAAAGGGTGAGGAAGATGGATTGTGGGAGAGTGCGTTTACCTCTCTGACATTAGGCAGCTCCAGGATGTCAGAAAAGACGTAGAGGCCTGGGGTCTCCAGCAGAGAGCTGACAGCCTGGGCCAGTGCTGAGCCTGACAGAGACAGGAGCTGCTCCACCTCCATCTGACACCAGGGGACACAGGAGACAAAGAGGTTAGCAGGTTAGACAAAAGTACTACAGAGAGACACGTAAGAGCACCAGAGTTCTGTAGAAAGTAGAAAATAAGGGAAATAACATCTTTGTTGCTGCCTTGACTCTGCCATCTGAAGAATAGCATCCAGGGACACCATGCCACAAACTTCCATAAATACTAAACAATAAAAAAAAAAGATCAATAAAAACTAGGACTCCACAGGATCTAGGTGTCTTTGCCATACCCCTCGAAATAATAGTCCAGCCACTTGTGGCCTGTTCAAAGGACATAGAATTGAACGAACAATACTCCCTTTTCATTTAACGTCTAACAGCCAAGTGCTCTTGACCGAAGCCCTTAACCCTCAAATTATCTGGAGAGCTACTCAGAAGGTAAAAGAGTAGCTGCACTAGGTAGCACCAATGTGGGCAACAAATGTAATGAATGCGAAGCAGGGCATGTATATTCATCAAAACCCATTTCCTGCATGGAGACATGATGCAAATGCACTTTGGGCTGAGGGCAAAACCAGAATAATTACTTAAGTAGTAACAGGAATCTGCCTGTGTCTCCGGGAGATATTTTGTCTCCAGACAGTGAATCCCGAAAACAACAACAAGAAGAACAACAACAACAAAACAGGACCAATGACTAATCTGTACTGTGGCCTGACTCTGGCTTTGTAATCTACAAGCTTTACAGAAAAAAATACCCAAAAATTAAAATAAATAAATAGCAATGTAGTGGCCGTTTCAACATATCAAAGCTCCTAGGCCACTTTGTCTGCAAGGTGTCTCAGTTTTGACTCGTATTCCAGTCCCTTCACATAAGGCATGGGAAAAACTTGAAAGAGGTTTATTTTAAAATACAAAAAAATAAAATAAAAAATATAGCAGGCAATGTCTTTCCAAAATCACATCTCGTCTGATCCACTACTGACTTGAAGTCCTATTCCTAATCTTGCATATCACCCCTTATCATACTCTGTAACAAGGCATTACACAATCAAAAACTTATGACAATCCACACCTACGCAGACTTCTTGTTGTCCGCAAGCACGTCATACAGCACCATACCTATCGCTATTAACCTTTACCTGTATTCTCACAAAAATAATATAATAAATAATGCACATAGTGCATAGTCTTCCGCTATACACTATTCAAAATATACAGAAACTGTTAAGTCATATACCAAGACAAACATTTTTACCAAGTCTGCGTGATCAAGTGGCTCTTACAAGCACGGACAGGATGTCAGACTGACTCTCCTTGTATGTTCTTTTCAATTCAAAAGCCTTAACTGACAAATATCCCAACGTGAGAAGCTGTCCTGTTGACTTTGATGGGATATTTTAAGAAATTTTAATCCCAGCAGACAAAACTTGGGACACAAAGGAAGCTCAGACTTACAGATACATTATAAAATTATTGCGGTTGCATCAGACTGGTTTTATTACCTAAGGCCATTCCCTAAAATGAAAGCAATGGAGAATGTGGATACCAACTGCTGAGCTAAGACTAGTCTGACTGGTTTCTTATTCATTACCATCAGAGCTGAGGGACCTGATATAAATTGCATCATCCTAAATCTGACAAATTTACATGCACACATGCACATGTTCCATATGTTGTCCCACTGCACCACCATCAAAAAGGCATAAAGAGCACATTCTCAAGCAAGCAGAACAGATGAGCAGGCATGTGTTGCAGCCAAACACATTATTAACCTACACCATTTCAGACACAGTACCTCCTTTAATTTGGGGAGTTTTAAAAAGTCAAATCAAGCTGGATTGGATGCATCTGTGTATTTATATTGAATTTAAAAGGAGGACAGAACTGGCTGCATATTAGTGAGAGCTGGCTGGAGGAATATGTGGACCTGCTCAATATGCAAGATGCAGCTGCTCAGATACCCTCGGTGACCACTGAGATTTGATAATTAAAAATAAAATAAAAAGAAAAAACAAACATTACTAGAAAATTACTAACAATAATTCTAAGGATTCCCAAGTGCAAAGGGACACGTAGTCGTACTCTTTGTGAAAAACTGTTTTGTCATGCAGTAATGACCTTATTTAATTACTTAATTGTTGTTGCTCAAAATGCTTCTTAATTCATTTAGCCTGTTATTGCCATCAATGTTTAATTATGGATCATGCCAACATAATGTCAACAAAAATAATTCTCCCAAAAAACGCTTCTCTTGTACCTTCTGTTCTCTTTTGTACAGAACAACAGGCACCACACACCCCATTCAAAACATTTAGCATTTGTTAATGTTTTGTCATTATTATTGCTTCATTGTTATTTGTACTTTTACAATGAGATTTTGATTCAAAATAGTGTTGGGAAATCAAACTGAATAAAACATTTCATAAAATAATAAAAAGGTACAACTAGAGGGGAAAACAATTTAAAAATGAATTCAGTAGCTGTAAGTTTCCACTGTTGTAAAGTACATCATACTCCAAACTGAGAAAAACAGCACTCACTTCAGCAGACTCTCATGTCTAATAAAAACGTGGCTCATCTATCTTTCCCATAATCCTCTTCAACCGAAATGGACCTTAAATGGCCCTCAAGATCCCTGCAAACCTCTTGTAAGACTTAAGATTTTAATGGAATGAAGTGCAATGTGTTGAATTATTTTAATGATCAATTCAGACGTGTCTCAACAGATATGTGGGTGGATATGTCTTGTTTTGCTGATGAGCATGTCAACAAGATGATGAGATGCTAAAGAGAATTTTAACGTATATTCTCTCTGGATACAAGCGAGAGGGAAAACCCTGATCAACCAGCAGTCTGCAGTGGATCACTCATTACAAACTCATGCTGTACAGCCAAACATTGTTTATGCCCACAAAACATTATTAAAATTCTAGTGAGGATATCAGACTTTAAAAAAAATACCAAATATGTCACACTGGACTTTGGGGAAAAAGATGCACAACACATCTAGAATATTTCTAGTGGATGGTAGGATGTAGACAAAAAAATGAAGTCTTGAGTTTGAGTATTTCACTCAGTGTAAACACCATAAGGCTTCAATAAAGAGTTGAAACAAGCTGATACAGAATATACAGTACATAATACTGTGGAATTATCTGAGATACAATGACTTTCATGACCTCTTAACTACTTAAGGAAAACCAAAATGGTAAAACTGTATGTTAAGGATTTAACTTTGTGTGGGCAGTGGTGATAACTTATTGCAATGTCCCAGCCAAGTAAAAGCAATGTTACATTAAAAACAGAGAAGCCAAAAATGTGTGGGAGCAGGAGAAAGGTCAAAGCTCCTGGAAAATGTTCTCAGGGTGTAAGCATTGTTACTACTGTATTTCTTAACATATGTTTTTTAGAAAGGAGATCATGGCTGTATATGCAGAATGTGTTTGTTATGACAAAAAAATAATGTGAGTTCAAAATTATTATTGTGTAACACAAGTGTTAGGAAGGGTCAAACATTAGCACTAAAAACTAACAATGATATTCCTTATTGAACCATCTTCCAATTGCCTTTTTCTAATATTTGTTTGAATGCATACATTTCTCGGACATCAGTGTGTTCCCTTTAAATTGCTTGTTTAGTACAATCAGCAGTCTAGAACCAAATGAAATTCATCTCATAAATGAGTAAAACTATTAATCAACAAAACTGTTGTTGTTTAACTTCTTTTGATCAACTGTTCAAATAACACACCAACCATTCAGCAGTAACTTAATGGATATTACGCAATGAGATACACAAGGTAAAATACTCTCTTCAGGCCTGACTGAAAGTTTGTTAGTCAAGGGCTCTGATTTTGTCAGATTTCTGTTACTTACAATAGGTAATAAACATCATTTCTACCTTCTAAAGTGTGTCACTACAAATGTGGTGAAGTCAACCTGCTGAAAGTTAAAACTTCTGCAAAGTGGCTAGGTTTCTTTAAAAAACATGGGAACAAGGCAATGAGCAACAGAAGAATAAATGACCCAAAAATCAGTAAGAAGTTCGTAAAAAGTACAAGAAAATACCTGAAAATGATTCAAATCAAAACACAAAACAAAACAAACAAAAAATGATAAAAGAACAAGACTTGAAGGGTGTTTGAAAACTTATAATAGTTCTGTAAAATAATTTTAAATATATAATTATGATAATAACAATAATAATAATGATAACTTTTCTTTTTAGATAGCACCTTTAAAAACTGAATTCACAAAGTGCTTTGACAAACAAAGCAAAACAGAAATGGGAAACATAGACAGTGATACAACAACAGAAAGCCAAACTGTAGTACTGAACACAAGTGAGAGGACACTTGGGTAGAGTAGGATAAAATTAAAAGCAGAGGACAAGTAATGCTAGATGCAGAATGAAGATAAGGATAATGTAGATATAAAATAATAAAAGAAATAGATGACATACAGACAACAGACACAATAAAAGTAATAAACCCACAAGTTAACGTGATTAAAAGTGACAAACATAAATTAAGTAGGTAGAATATATAAAAAAATGTATTAACAGTAAAATAAAAGGATTATAATTAAAACTATATTTTTCAAGGCATTTTCCTTAACTTAAAGGAATCTACATCTTCTTGTTTTCCTGCAATTTTAGGTATGTCTTGTCAAGGTGTTCATATACTTTTTTTTTTAACCCATGTTTTTGAAAGAAATCAAACCCCAGGGCACAAGGTGAAAATACTTGTAAAAGTCGTCTGAAAGCAGCACAAGAAAAGTAATGTTGCTTCAAGTTTCAGAGGGTAAAAAACACACAGAAAGGCAGAGATATACACATAAACAGACACTTTCAGTAACATAAATTATCACGTGTTTATACATACTGCACAACCACCCTTTGCAACGACTGTGATGCTACATTGCAGACTTGTTAATCATGTTGACACAAGCTGACTTTACTTTTCAGCGTTTCAGGAGCTCACCCACATATTAAAATGATCCAAACCTAAAGGATAACAGTGACCTAAAAATTAAAAGTCAAGCTATCTAAGCCAAACTCCCTCCCCCTATTATAACGCTGACATTAGCTGCACAGCTAACGTTAAGCCAGCCGGCTAAAACATGAGAGCTACATATCTTATTTAATAACAGACATTGGTGCAAATTATAGAAACGGGTTTAACGTACCAACACATACCGTTTAAGGCTGTTTTAGGCACAGAGTTCCCTTAAAAACAAGTGTTAGCTATTATTTGAACTCAATGTGTCATGCTAGCTCGGTTGCTAACGGCTAACCAACCGTCAGGCTTCACTTATCCGTTGACGTTAGGCCTCACTTCATTTTAAGCCCTTCTGGGGATTCAAATCACGACCCTACACTGCGCAAATGACCAACAAATAAAAACGGCAGGTAAATGTTTCCGCAAAACTGTTAAAATAGGGATGTATGTGTTGAAATTCACCTTGTTGTGTTGGTTTGTAGCAGATAGCCTCCCTCTCGATTGTTCAGTTCCGCTGTCAGCACACGCACAACAACAAAGCAACGTAAGCGCTGATTGGACGGTAGAGGGGAGTGGGCGGGACAAAAGCAGCTGTCGATCAACAGCTATTTCCGTGGATCAGAGGAGACAGCGTCACCCAGCGGGGATCCGATTTAAACCACCTGCAACAGTCCAGATCAATACAGGGTCACAAACACGAGGTCAGAGATCCCAAAATCAATTTTATGGGGGTCACCGAGGCGAGAAAGGGAGAACATTCGTCCTCTGCTTTGTCACCAGTTTTTTATTATTTTTTCTTCTGGTGAAATGCCTTTCAATCCATTACATTAAAACAATCAAAAAGTGAGTTGGCAGCGTAACCGTTTAAAATCTGAGCATATTGCTTTTTTAAAAAACTTAATTTAACTTAAATTTCTTTATATTTTTTGGGCCACGACTTTTTAAGTTGTTTTACCCTCTCCCTATGTTTATGAAAGAAATCAAACCAATTAGATCAGGTTTCAAAGGGTTAAATGGCATCTTTATAGCCAAAAATACTTCATATAAAACAAATAAAAAACAAAAAATGATGGGAATGATGCTTAATCACAGTCACACATTCTAACACAACAGTAAAAGTAGCAAAATATTGGAAAATCAAAGACAAAGTTTTTTCTTTTTCTTTCTTTTTTTTTTTTAAAAAAAAGGTAACAAAAAAGGAGAATCAATTAGGTTAATAATCAAGGAGCACAAAAGAGCAATGTCAGAGACATTCAAAAAATGTAGTACCTATTAATGTATACATTTTTTGGATTCAATATAGAGTTTTTCCATACACCTTTAGGACTTTAAGTAGTGGCAAAGTTATTTTCTAAATGTAGTGAAAGGGGAATTACATCCTTTTCATTTACATGAACAAATGTGATATTTATCCAAAATACTCACAAGATTAACAGTATCCGAAAAATGTGTCTCCGGGTTTTCATAAAATAACTTAAATCTAAGTAACTAAATGATGGTAAATAATCAATTTTTAATGATCAGACCTTTGAATATCCTTTGTTCCCACATGGATAAACCAGTGTGTTTTGACTTCAGACAGTCTTCATCTTCATACCACATCAGGGTATTCATACCCTAAAGGAGACTGTCTGAAGTCAAAAACATGTTGCTTTATTCATGTGAGACTAAAGGATTTTTTAACTATAATCAGAGCGCCCTGAATGCCATAGCATGGACTTCTATACTGAGTGAGCTGGGAAAGTAATTTCCTTTCATTCTTATGTGACTATTTGCCCTGTCCTCAAAGAGCACTTGATTTCTATCTTACATTCACCTACACATAGTGTCTTGACCAAGTGCAGGAATTAGGACTCCCTATTTTTTTCTTCATACAGAGGATTGTTAAGTTAGACTGTAGAAAACAAGAACATTTATTGACAAATTCTGCCTCAAAAGCCCAAAGCAGTGTGAAGAAGCAATATAAATCTTGTGGAAAAAAAACTACAATAAAATCTGAAATGTTTTTGAAGTATGTTGTGTTGTGTGCAAAAATCTCTTCCAAAGATGCACATAAAAGTAAAAAGACATAAAAGACAACAATCATGTCCAAACCTCCAGCAGACAGTGTCTGTGGCATTCAATTTTCTAATACGAGGACCTTTTTCTAATGTCAGACCTGGATGACCTGACATTCAAAGAAAAGTCATTTGGAAATATCTCAAAACTATGTGCAGTAATTGGCTCATTAATTGACAATGGACACGCTCCCAAAAATGTTACTTGATGTCATTGCCCCATGTTGTATCTCAATGCAATGTACAGAATTTCCCAAACTACTTCAGTTAAAAAAATAACATCTCCTGTGCATATTGTATGTCAGTAAAATTACATTTCAGTGCACGATTTATTTTCTTTAATTCCAAATACCCATTCATTTTTCCCCCCTTCACAACCCCGTTTAATTTCCAGACTTCCCAGTTGTGGAGTATTTTCAGTTATATGAGGATTCAGTTGAACTGAATGGCGTCCATCTGGCAGATCCGTTTATAAATGTGCTCACAAGGAACATCAAACCATGTCTTTGCGTGGCTGTCTAAAGTGGCACAGTCCTCTCCATGCTCCCCTCCTGACTGGTGGTTATTTGGCTCTGAGCTCCACTGATCCCAGTAACTGTGACAGAGGGAGAGAGGACGAGACAGGGATAGATTGGCTGAGCTGCAAATAACAACAATTCTGACATGAGAAAAACAGGCTCACCTTGCTAAAGCCTTTGATTCATTGATGACATTTTTGACCTCAGATATATCAGCAGATATATCTGAGGTTTTGACAAAATAACTGATTGTTGTGTGTCTTTCTTTTTTTATGTTGCAATTGTTAATTTTTTTATATCATTTTTTCTGGCTGCTTAATTTGCTTTGGTCAGTTTAGATGCTTCTTGCACAGTTTATTCAGTGTCATTAAGATAAAAAGTGAATGCAGGTTAGCAACTTTAACCCGCTGAAACCTGAGCAAATTGGCTTGATTTCATTCAATAATATGGGAAAAGGGCAACTGAAGAAAAAAAGACCCCCAAATAGCAAGAAATTTGTAAAAAAAAAAAAAAAAAAAAAAAAAAAAAGTAGAATTTAGGCAAATAAAGAAAATTACCCAAATTTTAAAAATAGAGAGAGAGACAGACAAGTAAACTTAAAAAAGACGGAAATTACCTTTGAAGAAATGTTTTAAAATGACAATTCTCTGACACAGTTTCAAATATTTAATTTTTATAATTATGTGTATATTTTCTCCCCTGGCTTTTTTTACCCCAGACATTTTTCTCTGAGCTTTAAAAATAATTTTCTAAATCCAGTAATTTTTTACCAAGTTGCTTATTACCTTTTTTCCCATGCTTTTGAAAGTAATCGCACCAATGTGTTTAGGGTTTAAAGGGTTAAATGAAATGGTGCTGGAGTTCTGCCGGGCGATGAGGAGGGATATCTAGGCAGTGGTCAATTTGCTCAGGATTCCAAGGGTTAAATACTTGTGTCACTCCAGATTTTATAGAGTTAATATAAAATATTAAAACAAATACATGATAAATGCAGTAAATATTAAATTCAGATTGTACTTGTGTTGCAGTGTTGTGTTGTCCACCCATCTCCATTCTCCTTCTGTCTCAATATCAGACAGGCCGATCCAGAAGTGGTAATCAAATCCACCAATTTTCTTGGCTTCTTTTTCCAGAGCATCCTGAAGTGAAACAGACAGACAGAAAGACACACATGCCTTATTTCACAGTAGCCTTCTAAGAAAATTGTGATTCAAGTTGTGATAATTTTTGGCTTTTTTTTTATCATAAGACTTTGTTTTTTTTAATTGAAGTTACAATTACATAGGATGCCGACCTGATTGTAAACATGAAGTGATTAGTGTCCTCACGACTCTGCACTACTCTGTGCTGCAGGAAAGAGCTCCACTTGGGGTCGGCTGCTGCAGGGTCCCTAATGTGTGTGTTACGGTGCTGCTCACACAGACTCGACTCAGTCAACAAACCTGTTAATGCTGCAAACAGCTCTCTCTGTCACTGTATGTATGAGAGGTGCAGCAGCAGTCTTATGATAAGCTGAGAGAAAGAGGGGGGCTGAGTGGATCAATACACTGTGCGTAGCTGCAATCGCAACATTGTGAAATCCTAGAGGGACTGAGTAACTAAACCACCTACTTTAAGCTCAAGTGCCTTCTACCTACAATTGAAAGACATGCCCAATCACCTAATGGTCAGACCGTGGTACTTGGTATACTTAGTAATTGTACTTTTTTTTTTTGTTTTTGATTATGTATTTAATTGATGGGTTGAAGATTAGATACTTTTTACTGCTGAAATTCGAACAATTCACAGTTGGAAAAACAAAATTAATGAGGGATGAATATAAATTAGCTGCTTTAATTTCAGGATCCTATTATTATCATGCTGGCTCACAGTCGCATAGTCATGGTGTACTGTGATGCTTAAATAAAACAGCATCATCAATAATGTTATTAGTAACGGCTGTGCTTTTCCTACCATGATGAGTCAAAATGCCCATTATGAAAAAGTTTAGGCCTTAACTTAAATCTCACTTTCAATCTTAAGCTATCTCCTTGACTCACAAAGATGTCTGTTTCCCATCCTAACACACACACACACACACACACACGCACACACACAGAATAACTGACCCAATTAAAGGGGAACCGGGAATACCTGTGCCAGTCAGCAGGGCTCCACTGACAAAGTGTTAACTTCTGTCTATAGAGTCTGCTGATACAGTGAGTTGAGATCAGTTCACACACACACTCACACAGACACACTCACATGCTGCTCCATGGTGTGCAGTATGGTAAGATGGCTGCCCATCTCTTCACAGCTATCTCTGCTCTTCAGCCAGTCCAGCTTGTTATTGCTGAAGTAGTAACACTGATCCCCAACATGAATCCATTTGTCAGGACACTCCCTGCACTGCTTCACTGTTAATGAGAGAGAGAGAAAGAGGGCGAGATGAAAAAAACAAAAAAGAAAAAAAATGTAGGGGTTCGTCGTGAAGATCGTGTACATGTTTGATCTACATCCTGCCACCTGTCTTAGAACAGCCCTGTCCCAGAGCGGTGTAGTCCTCACACAGCTGGATGTAACGTTTCTGCACCGAGTTCAGTTTAAAACCCAGAGATGAGGAGTCCAGAGGGGCACCCGGCACCGGCCTGCCAATCACTGAGAAGACAGATAGATAGTCAGTTACTTGGGTAAAAGTACCAATATCACACTGTAAAAAATACTCTGTTACTAGTAAAAGTCGTGCATATGGAGAATTAAAGTCAAATCAGGAAATGTATTTATTAAGTACTTAAGAAAACTGGATGTTTTGGGGAAATTTAGCAGCCATTTTCTGGCGACAAAATCAGGTATTTGTTACGAGACATCGGGGCATTTAGCAGACCTTGTTTCAATGACAAAACCAAGTATTTTTAACAAGAAGTTGGGACATTTAGCAGACAGTTAGACAGCCAGACAGTCTAGCAACAACAACAACAAAAAAGGTATTTAAACCCAAAACAAACTAAAATCCTACTTGAAAAGTAATTAGTAACAAAAGCCAAATAAAATTTAACAGAATGGGGCGCCTACTGGCTCAGTGGATAGAGCGTCGCCCCATATAAAGAGGATGTATCCTTGCCGCAGTAGCCGTGGGTTCGATTCTGGCCTCGCTTTGCTGTATGTCGCATGAAATCTGAACCAAATTTTGCTGCAGTCCATCTAACACTTGATGATTTTGTTAAAAGCTACAAATGTTAACCCAGTGATAACGTAAGATAAAACCTCAGGGGATCATTAAAATATTTTGGATTCATCCTCTGCAAAATTTCATTCCAATCCATCTTGTAAATGTTGAGATATTTCAGTCTGGACCAATATTAACAAATACATAAATATAAACTAATGTAATTTTCATACTGTTGTGTTTTCCAATCCACCACTAACTTCTCCCTCTTCCAGCACATGATGCTCCTCTGTACAGCCTGTGAATTTCTAAGATTTTATTGCTGCTGTTGCTGAAATAATTGAGTTTATATGCGCTCCCTTGCGGCTGTAGAAAAAATTATCACATATAATATTATGAACTTTCCCTGGTTTCATTGCTAGATATTTTTCCACATTTGTGTTTCCTCTGTTTATGCTGTCACTTCCCTTTTGCCTATTAAACCAACATATCCAGAGTAATTGATGTAATAGAAGTCATTAATAAAGGTAACGTGTACATTTTTATGTGACTTTCATTAAAATATACCATCATAGACACAACATTTCAGAATGAATTTAAAATCTTGATAAAGTAACTGGTGGAACTGAAAGTCTTTTTTATAGAGTTTAACCATGATTGACTGTAAGCTGGATGTTTTGCTGAGGTTGAAGAATTACATCAGACTTAGCATGAATTATGAAAACAAGTCCTTCTTGATAAAACGAATGACATGTTAACATTTACTGACAAGCCTGCTGATGTAAAAACACAGGTGCAGGTACTGCAGTGAGGTTAACATGACGTAGCCAGCACATTGCTGGCTACCACAAAAACCACAAAAACTGATGTGATGCAATGAACTGCATTTTAAAAATGTGTGTGATATTTGTTAAATTAGATGCTGAAATGTGCTAAAATTTTCATGTGGCAAATGCAGGGGTGCGCAGTTAAGAGTGGCAAATCAGGCAAATGCATATTTATATTTTGTGCATTCATATTTTGCTGTTATTAGTACAGTAACTTTGTGTTAGATTATTAAAGTGGGCTGGGTTTATTATTATATATTTAAAAGGATACTTTGCTGATTTTCAACATTATCAAAACAATGTGGGTACAATGTGTAGATGAAATGTGGTAGACTTTACTCAATCTAACCAGTGCCTAGATATCCCTCATCATCGCCCGACAGAACTCCAGCACCAATTTATTTAACCTTTTAAACCCTAAACACATTGGTGCGATTACTTTCAAAAACATGGGATAAAAGGTAATGAGCAAACTGGTAAGAAATGGTCCACAGATTGCAAGAAATAAGCTGATTGAGAAATATTATGGCTAGGGTAAAATGTCTAGGGAAAAAAAGAAAAAAATAGGGAAAAACTATTTATAATTACCATAATGGCATATTTAAAATGATGTTCCATACATTTTTGCCTTGCTTGTTTGTCTTCCTTTCTTTTTCCAATTTTCAGGTAATTTTCTTGTACTTTTTTTTTTTTTACAAATTTTGCTAATTAATTTCCTCTTTTATTGCTTGTTTGTCTTATTCCCAACGTTTCTGAAAGAAATCAAAACAGTTTTCTCAGGTTTCACAGGGTTTATGTGCATGATGCAAGGACTTTCTACACGGAAGCTCTGTAAACAGACATTGTGATTCTGTCTACACTGTTCATTTTCAAGTTCCAATTTGCCTTTGCAATAAAAAAAAGTCAGTCTTTAATGTTGCTGACCAGTGTTTTATGTACTAAGGTTGCATTTTTATGAGGGTGTGGGGTGGGGGTGGGGGGGACCATGATGGGATTCTTTGCCTGGGGCCCCTTCGAGTCTAGGATTGTCACTGGGCTAATGTGGTTTACTGTGCAGCTAATGTATCATTATAGAGCAAATAAAGAGTCATCCTAAATAAAATGAAAACATTTACATTACCACTCTAAATGACCCATGGCAGTTATATTTAACTGCTGGGAATATTGCCCAATTTATCATGATACAGTACATAATGCGGTCTTCTATATCATATTCTTAAAGTGAGTCTCTATCAAGAGTCTTGGGCTGCGTAACAGATGCAGCTGCCATTGAAAGTGTAACATGTTTCTTTTTATTTCCATCTCTTATTGTAAGTCATTATTTTTAGATACTAAAATTGTACTCAAAAGCCTCTGTGTGTGTGTGTGTGTGTGTGTGTGTGTGTGCGTGCGCATGTGTGTGAATGTGTGTGTGCTGTTGTGGTGGTAATAGATCAAGCCCGTACATCCCCAGTGGTGTTTGTTTTAAATGAGAGAGTGTCCTCACAAGCACATTATCAGGCAGAGCTGCCAGAGCCCGTTGGCCCTGCAGGAGAAATATTTCACAATTATGGACTTTTGTGCTTTTTCTATTACATGACCCTCACCGGACTGGAGAGAGCGCTTTATCTTTTTTATTGCCAATTATAGGTGTCCAAAAGCGCACTGAGCCGAAATAAAGAGAGAATAATCAGCAAGAGTGAGACTCACAGACGGGGAGAGACAGACAGGTGGACATATACATACTCAGGCTGGAGGGCAGGAAGCACAGGAGGTTGTTTATACTTACAGAGCACAGTAAGCACGATGTTGGCGCAGATGGAGGCCAAGAAGCCAATAAGCAACAGGAGAGCAGTCCGACTCCTCAAACACTCAACACCCCGCTTCAGTCCCTGGGAGCCTGATTAGACACAAAACAGTCCGCAGCATGGAAGCTGTCAATTCACCATTTTTAATTCTCTGGTGCAGCTGTGTAGAGCACAGAAGACTGTGGGGCAAAACCATTTGACCAGATTTGTCTTCATAACATTTACTATTCCCAAAGGGTAATGCTGAAAGTCTGCTGGAAAGTTAGGTCAAGTGTTCATTTGTGTCTCTTGCTGCCAAGTATGAGTACAAACACAAAAATGCACCCATGCCGTGTGCATTTAGAATATTCAGTAGTATCTAAGCATTTAGATCCTTCACTAAAGTCCTGCATTCAAAAGTGCAGAAATAGAGAATTAGAATACTATTAAATATTACAGTTTTATTATTATTGATACACACACATTCAAGCAGAATTTTAATGTGGGTTCATATAGAACTGATTATCTAATTCACATAGTTTTTAGTAGCTGGTTTTATAACAGTCCCTCATATGATATCTAATTTTGATATGTTTTGTGTATAAAATCTTAATCTGTAAAGTAACAAGTAGTGAAAAGCACAATATTTCCTTCTAAAATGTTGTTGAATCAAAGAAAATGGAACCACACTACTCAAGTAAAGTAAAAGTACCTCAAATCGCACCTGAGAACAGTACTGGTATTCTGATTATACCACCTAAATACAGAATAATAAATAGATAGAATGAGCTCCTCTAAAACATTAGGAGGACAGCCCCCCACCAAAATAAAACAAACATTTTCCTCTTACCTGTAGTGCTGTTTATGATTCTAGATTTTTTTTTGTTGCAGCGTGCTGGACTTTTTTCACAGCAGTCGTTGACTTGTAGGAGCATGCAGATGAAACTGATAAAGTTAACAATGGCTCAGTTCCATTAAGGACACCAGTAAGCTATCCATGTGAGCCAGCATGCACAACACCAGGGCCTCCATCAAGTGGAATACACCTGTTCTTCTCCCACTGTGACATGTAAAAATGTCACAGTGGGAAAAAAGTTTATTGGCCTCAGAGATGTCTGCTTTGTTGTGCTTGAAGTGCCTAAAAAAATAAATTTGAAAACTCAGCAGCAATGATGTGGTAGATAATTCACAGATCTTGTTGGGAGCAGTTTCATGTAGGAACTATTTTCTTTCTACTGTACTACATCTGTCAACTGTATCACTCCACAGAAGGACAGGAGCATCTACTCATGGACAAGAGGCTTGAGACAGAGCAAGATGTAAACATTAAGGCGTCCTCCTCGGCTGAGCTGTAATATTAGGTAGCTCAGTGGCAGTGAGTGCACTATTCCTTTAGTGTAGTGATACAGTAGGCGGGTGTATTTTGGTGGAGAGAAAATAGTTCCTACATAAAACTGCACACAACATGGTCTGTGGATTACCTTGAGTAATCAGGTCATGGTCATCTAGACCCATTATATAGGAGAGGAGGCAGTGAATCTCTACAGACGATACTCCAACACTCAGCAACTCACACTTAAACAATGTAGACTGATAAATAGCACGACGTGTATGAAGAAAAATATGTATTTTTGATTTTGGGGTGAACTATCCCTTTAAGTAGTATGTTCACATGCTCATGGACTAGCTTTAATAATGCAATTGTAACCTCTAACATGTAACAATGTAGCACTGATAGAGGCCATGCTGACTGCATAATGAGAACTTATTTTTAATCTTCAAGTGCATTTTGCAGATAAAACATAGATAGCACATTTACTTTAGGAAAATGCTGAAAAATTGAACTTTTACTGTTTACTTTGTATGACAGCTTTTTCTAAAGAATCTGAATACTTCTTCACCAATGTCTGGAGTATATGTTTTCCCTCTGAAAGATGTTTAGGTTGCATTACAAAGAAGTAAACTCAACCTTGTCTCAAAGTACAGTACTTGAGTAAACATACTGATCTGTAGATAAAATGTACGTTCCTCCACTGGCTCTTATTCACTTGGGATCTCTAAGTATTTTTCTCACATGTTTAAACTCAAAGTACCGTCACTGTGTTCCAGTATGAGCCTGCTCCCTCCAGCTGTCGGCTCCTCTGATAACTCCTGCAGGCCGGTGTAGTTGTCTCTCTCCATGGCTGCCCTTGTTAACACTCTGTCTCTCTCTGTGCTGTACCTCCTCTGCTCCCAGAAGGCTTTGGTATCTTCTCTCCCGAGCAGCAATATTTCTCCTTGAAATTAAATTTGTCCCTGCTGGTTGATTTATCGAGGCACGTCCCCCTGCCCACAACACTGCTGCAGTGCCGTGACAAATGTGTTCAGTTAAACTGTCTTGTACCTACAACTAAATAATTCCAGCTTTTTGTTAAGTGTTTTTCTGGAAAAGAGGAGAGTCTGTTAATCCGAACTGGGACGTTCTTTCCTCAGTTTGTTTGCTCTGTGGGCTGAATTTCCGCCTGTTGCTGTGCTCTTTCACTGTCAGCTTGCTCTGTATTGCATAATCTGGTAGTTTCTTCACTCCCGAGCTCTGCTTGGAGAGAAACACGGATGTGTGATCGCTGACACTGAAGTTTACGTGGGAGTAGAAGTTGGAACAGGAATACTTTTTTTTCGAAATAGATGGGAAAAAACAGTGAGTTCTTTCAGTGTCCTGACATTCATTAAAAAAAATTAAAACATGAACTGAGACAGGCCATGAGGGGAAAACAGCTGAGAGCACGGCCAAGCTGAGAATCATGTAAAAAGTGCTCAACAAGCCAACGAGTTTGTGATGATGGTGCAACCACAAATTTTGGCTCAGTAGTCACTCAAAACGACTTGAATTAGCTGGGTTTGAATAACAAAATCTTGTGGAGAAGAAGAGCTGACAATGGCTTAGGGAATCAGATGCCAAGAAAATAAATAAATAAACAGGCCATATACCAAAATTAAAAAAAAGACAGTCTTGGAGCAATAGAGTGGGCATCTGGTGTGTGTGGTGTCGAGGTGATATTGTTGCAGCTGCTCTACTAACAAAGAGAATACAAATAACTCCCAGCGTGCACACACATACACACACACACAAACACACACACACACACACACACACACACACACACACACACACACACACACACACACACACACTGAGTCATAGTTTTTAGACCTCTGTCGTTGCCAGGTTTGGAAAAAGTAGAACACTTTGCCCATGTAACAGTAAATAATGCCAGCGCTCTATCAAGAAATGTTTGTCTATCTGATCCAATATGGCAGGTCATCACCGGTTTGGCTACCAGACATTGCGCCATCTGAGTTTGCATGCTTTGATGTTCACGAAAAAAGATTTGTGCAATCTGTACTTTCTCTCCCCTGCTCTTTAGTACACAAACTAGTCTATAAAACACACAGTGAGCAGAGGAAAATTCCAAAGTTTGCGGTATCAAACAATCTGAAAGACATGATCAAAATAGAAGGTAAATTCTTCCTATGCACAGTGTGTACAACTGGATCTGCATGTACCTTAATGCCGTGTGTCTTTATATTCTGTCTCTTCAGTGTGCATCAGAGGCAATGTCGTCCTCTGTGTTCTCATCGGCCTGTTGATTGGTGGGACCTCTCAGGCTGAAGACAGTCTTGAGGCACAGGGACCAGTTGTCCAACAAGAGCCAGACGCAGCCTTTCTAAAGCTTAGACTAGACTTGTTGGAGAGTCGTTACAGACGTCTGTGTCACCAGTACGCCACCCTGGCATACAAGTGCTCAGCTTCAGATGACCTTTCAGGTATCTTGTCCATGCTCCAGCAGATGGACTCATCATTTGTTTCTATTCTTTAGTCCCATATGTGTTCAGCATTTTGTTGTTAACAATCTGTAAGGTTTTCCTTATTAACCAGTTTGTTTGTTTAACCCTCTGAAACCTGAGAAAATAGGACTGACTCATTTCTAAAAACATGGGGAGATGGCACTGAACAACAAGAAAATCTCTAGAAAATATGTTTGAAAAATTAAAAAACAAATACAAACAATGCAATCACATTTTTTTTTGTTTTTAAAAAAACAATATTTATTTACGCTATTATTTTGTAATATAATTTTCAATATTGAAATATTATGATTATAATGATAAAGATACTTTTCTGAACATTTTCCCTATTTGTTTTGGGGGAAAAAAATATTATTAAAATTTTTTTTAAGGACATTCTTGTCAAGTTGATCTTGGCTTTTTTTTCCCATTTTCAAAAGAAATTAAGAAATCAATCAATTTTGCAAAGGTTTCAAATAGTCATTGAGCTTGTGAAAGGCCTCTAAATGCAGCACGAGAAAACGCATGTTGATCCTGGTTTCAAAAGTTAAAGTAACACATGCACTCTACCACAGCACTCAGTTGCAGCGCGTGTCCTGACGGGTGGCTTCACGTGGAGGATCAATGCTTCCACCTCAGCACTGACAGGGCCTCCTATTCAAACAGCTCACAGATGTGTTCAGAGATGGGCGCCCATCTTGCCACCTTGACCACCAAAGAACAGCATGTAAGTTCTTTTCTGTGTGTGGGGAGACATTTGTTAATTCAGAGTATTAACTAAAAATTTGGATGCAATACATTTTTAGGATGCTGTGAGAATAGAATCCAATAGAATCGGAGGCTCATTATACTACTTCATCGGACTGAACGACATTGAGAAGGAAGGAGAGTGGAGATGGGAGGACAAAAAACCACTTGAAATTCCGTATGTATGAAGCAACTAATATACTACTACTAATATACTAATAATATGCTGTAAGTACTTTAAAAACTGTCCATACACAAAAAATACTAAAATTCAGAAGTTCAATAAGTAAAAATTTTGTGTAGCTGCAACACAATGCAACAGTATAATATAATGTAGCACTGACAGAGGCCATGCTGCCGGCACAAGAACGTTTACTTTTGAACTTCAAGTACATTTTGCTGATAATACATAAACAGTATTTCAGTAAAATGTCGAATGTAGGACTTTCACTTTTTAATGTGCTTTGCTACTTTTACTTAAAGATTTCCATGTCTTTTTTGATTATAAAGCAGGAATCACGACTATCTAAGTATCGTGAAAGTATCAAAACACTCAATCCACAGAGGAATGCATACAGTTTGTATTCAGAAACTGCCTTTAACCGAGCCATTAAGACATCTGTGAAGTTGTGATGTCACAAGTGTACCATATAAAGGTAGAAACTGCAGCTGAAGTGCCGTTAAATCTGTGAAATACGTCTTCCAGTAAAGAATCTGAATGCTTCTTTCAACAAATGTACATAGTGTAGTCCAGCAAATACAATTGTTCCATCTGAAATGTTGTGACGCAAAAAAAAAGCAGTAGCAGTACTTGATTTGATTAAATCAGATATATACTGTATGTTCCACCACTTTTACAAACACAAAATATCTCAATATCTTTGTTGCATATTTAAATCTAGCCTGCCTAGCCTAGGTTTAAATATGTGTCTGTGTTTGACAAATCAAACATCAGCTCTAGATCGGACCATTCAGATTTTTGCATTGACCACCTACACGCTTATCACATTTATCACATGAGAGAAGTTTCAGCTGGTTGTAATCTGCAACCTCACAGATAGATGCCACTACATCTTACATACAAGACCTTTAAGGGTCATCATCAGTAGGAAAGTTGATATTGTGAGAGACAGAGAAAATTCCCTCTCATGAATAAACATCAGAAAAGAGACATGGCTGGTTAACATCAGTCATTACCCTTGAAAACTGCTACATAATCCACATCCCCCCAATGAAGCTATTATAATAGTTTCAGTTTATTAGATACATCAGGATAAAACAATGAACATCAAACACTGCTTTCTTCTGTCTTCCCACTGTGTAGATTTTGGAGCACAGACTACCTTGTACAGCCTGACAACTACCTGTGGGGTGAGACAGAAGGAGAGGACTGTGCGGTGGTGGACGCTCTCCTCCAAACCTGGTACGATGTTCCCTGTCACTTCACGTATCGCCGAATCTGTCAGAAGGCGGCTCTCCCGGTCAAATGAGCCTGACACACCACTGCGGGACCACCAGTCACATGTGGAAAATATTGATACTTTATTGGAATTTTTTTACAAACAGATCTACAAATAAAAAAAATCTCCAACTAAAATAGTCCTGTTTTTAATTGTTTGGTATTTTTAAAAATAATATATGTCATAAAAGCAGGAAATGAAGCCTGTCAGTGCAGTATTATACAGCATCATAAAAGTATATTACATATAGGGAATGAGAGCACAACATAAACAATTATTAACAGCTAATATCACAAACAATAATGTTAAAATGAAGCGCACTTCTGTCAAATATAAAAGTCCCTTTTACGAGTAAAAAAAAAAAAAAAAACACTCCATGCCATTTGGCTGATTTATACAGCATACATACAACTTGAAAATATATTTTTGTGTGATAAAAGTCTTTGAACTGAACTTTGTTTTAAACTTTCAGACCCTCATCTAACACACCTAACAGAGGTTCAGCAGTTATGACAGAAAAATCCATCTTATCTGGACAGAAATTCAATTGGCTGCGATGTCCTCTTGAAAACGTCTTTTTTGGGAGATGTTATGTTCTGTAGAATCCTTTTGGCTTCAGGCTGAAACAGAAAAAAATCACAGGTTTCCTTTTAAGATGTGGGAATAGAAACAGAGCCACAAAAAGCAAGATGTTTATTTTATTAATGTTTGTATCTTCATAAAAGACTTAATTGCTTAAGGTGTAATTCAGATTTCAGTGCTCATGAGTCCAGGAAATGGTGACGGACATTTTGCATTGGCAAATTTGATGCTTGAGGGCTCTCATCTTCTGCTAAAGTCAGCCACAGAGACAGAGAGAGAGAGATGAAATTCTTAATACCACAGTAATATCCTGGATTAATCAAACAGAAAAGAATAGGAATGGTTTAACTGTACTTGTCTGCGTAAGCAGAGGATGAAAATGAGGATGAGGAGGACGAGGTTTACAGCTTTTTATTTATTGCAGCTTTGTTTATGGCATTTCTTTTCCCCCACGTCATTGTTTTCTTTTATTTGTTGTCTTTTAAGTCATTGTCGGTATGTATAGTTTTTTCACTTCACTGCTCTGCGTGCCTTACAAATCGTCCCTCGGGGATGAATAAAGTGTTTTTGAATTGAATTGAACTGAATTGGAGCATGATGACTGTGACACTGCATGCGACCAACCATCCACACACTCAGCTTTGGCTGTGCAGCAGAAACAGAAACAGTCATCAAACGTTATTACAATACATACGTAGAACTGTCACAAGGTGATGTGAATGAGGACCCAAATGCAGAACACAAAAAAGCAGACTGGTGTGTAAACAAAACACGAGGGTCCAATGCTGGTAATAAAATCCACAAAAACAAAAAGGTGACCAAAAACCCAAATTACCAAAAAGCCTGAAACAAAAACTGAACTGAAACAAACCAAGGACTAAGGTGGCAACACACCGAAACACAGAGCATCACAGCAGGATACAGCAGGGTGAACAGTCAGGAACACAGCAGAGCACATTAACAGGAACAATCAGCAGCATGAACGGAGCAGGGATAACAGACGAACTGACAAAGACAAGGAAACACAGCGGTATATATACGTGGAGAAATAATTAAGACAATGACACACAGCTGGGGTAGGTGCACACAGGAACAGGAGAGACACACAGCGAATGGCTAAATAATGAGGGCGTGATTGGGAACACTAGGGAGGAGCAAACAAGACTAAAACAGAGACAGGTGTGCAAGGGAGACCAACAAGGAAAGACAAACAAGACTGGTGAAACAAATCAGGGAAACACAGAGACAGGAAGAAAACACCACAGATGACACACAGGGAGTGAAAATACAAAATAAAAGAGGAAACAAGGAAATAAAAAAAACAGAAAACTCCAAAACAGAGTCTAGTATAAACTCAAAATCCCAAATCATGATACAGAACGATCTTCAGCAGTATCTTACCGATGTTAGCCATGTTGCTCTGCCTCAGCTCACACCTCCACTTTCCGCTATCTCCTGTCCCCACTTCTGGGATGGTGAGATGGGCAAGGTGACGGTCAGATGTCAGAGACGACGACAGAGATGATTGCTCAGATGGGAACCATTTCAGTCGCTGGTCAGGGGGCAGCGGGTGGTTGAGGCTGCAAGTCAGGTTGAACTGTTGGCTAGAAATTAACTCTGTTCCTGGGGAGAGGTGACTGCAGAAAGTGGAAAAAGTACAGAAAGAAATAAAGAAAAAATATAACATGTATAAGAAAATTTGACAGGCTGCAAAAATCTTGTGCTCTCCTTTCTTCTACATTCACTGTCTGAAACTGACTGAGCCTTTGGCTTCTGTTGCTGCAGTGAGCCAGCAAAACTTAGATTAGGGAAACAGATTTATTTATTGCAGCCTGTTACATTCATCACTCCATATTTACTCTGCTGCAATTGCACACTGCATTACTACTATTTTCTGGCCGTTAATAGACTCTATGTGTTGTTGTTCACATAATGTGTGCACATATATACTTTTTATATAGATAGTAGTTAAATGTTTATAGTACATGCGTATCTGTGCATCAAATATACACACTCACTCTCTCTCTCACACACACACACACACACACACACACACACACACACACACACACAGTATATATATTCCTTGTATGTGTGCACATACGTGGTGATTAAAGCCAGTTCTGATGCTGCTTATTTAGTTTTTATACATTTTTTTTTAAAAAAGGAACAGAAACAGTGATACATGACATTCTCTAAATAAAAACTCCCACTGCACATAGCATTAACTATCACTTTTTTTTTTTTTAACAGATGGAAAAAAATGGTAGGTACTTTCAATTTCCTGACATTCATTAAAAAAAAACTAAGAACTGGAACTGAAACAAGGTCATGACGGGAAAACAGCTGGGAGTTGTGTGTAAAGAAAGTAAAGCCCAGCTGTGAATCATTTAGAAAGTACCCGACCTCATAAGAGTTTGTGATGATGGCGCAACCACAGATTTTGCCTCAGTAGTCACAGAATAGAACTTGAACATTAAATAATCCTACTCTGCTTTAATTAGTTGGATTTCAATAACAAAACCTTGTGGAGAAGAGCTGACAATAGCTGCGGGAATCAGGTTCAGAGAAAATAAATAAATAAACAGGCCATATAAAAAAAAAGTTTAAAAAAAATGACAGTCTGTTGGAGCAATAGAGTGGGCATCTGGTGTGTGTGGTGTCGAGGTGATATTGTTGCAGCTGCTCTACTAACAAAGAGAATACAAATAACTCCCAGCGTGCACACACACACTTACACACACACACACACACACACACACACACACACACACACACACACACACACACACACAGAATTATGATTAATGCTGAGTTGTACTTTTTAGACCTCTGTCGTTGCCAGGTTTGGAAAAAGTAGAACACTTTGCCCATGTAACAGTAAACAATGCCAGCGCTCTATCAAGAAATGTTTGTCTATCTGATCCAATATGGCAGGTCATCACCGGTTTGGCTACCAGACATTGCACCATCTGAGTTTGCATGCTTTGATGTTCACAAAATGTCCAGTCTGTCTGCTAGATTTGTGCAATCTGTACTTTTTCTCCCCTGCTCTTTAGTACACAAACTACTCTATAAAACACACAGCCAGCAGAGAGAGAATACCAGAGTTTGCGGTATCAAACAATCTGAAAGACATGATCAAAATGGAAGGTAAGTGCTCCCTTACGCAGTGTGTACAACTGGATCTGCATGTACCTTAATGTCGTGTGTCTTTATATTCTGTCTCTTCAGTGTGCATCAGAGGCAATGTCGTCCTCTGTGTTCTCATCGGCCTGTTGATTGGTGGGACCTCTCAGGCTGAAGACAGTCTTGAGGCACAGGGACCAGTTGTCCAACAAGAGCCAGACGCAGCCTTTCTAAAACTTAGACTAGACTTGTTGGAGAATCGTTACAGACGTCTGTGTCACCAGTACGCCGCCCTGGCATCCAACTGCTCAGCTTCAGATGACCTTTCAGGTATCTTGTCCATGCTCCAGCAGATGGACTCATCATTTGTTTCTATTCTTTGGTCCCATATGTGTTCAGCATTTTGTTGTTAACAATCTGTAAGGTTTTTATTATTAACCAGTTCGCTTGTTTAACCCTTTGAAACCTAAGAAAATAGGATTGAATCATTTAAAAAAAAACACTGGGAGATGGCACTGAGCAACTTAACGTGGCATGGCCCAAAAATAAGCCAAAAAAATTGTTGTTGTTTTTTTTTTTTAAAAGAAAACAAGAAAATCTCTAGAAAATAAGTCTTAAAAATAAAAAAAAACAAATACAAACAATAAAAGCACTTAAGTGCTGAAACCAAGAAAAATAGATGTATATACTCTATTATTTTTCTAATATAATTTCTTAATATTGGAATATTATAATTATGATGATAAAGATACTTTTCAGGACATTTTCCCTATTTGTTTTTGAAAAAAAAAAAATCATAAAATGATTTTTAGGCATTTTTCTTGTCACCTTTTAATAATGTCTTGCAATTTCGGGGATGTTTATTGTTAAGTTGATCTTGTCTTCCCGTTTTCAGAAGAAATCAATCGATTTTGTAAAGGTTTCAAATGGTCATTGAGCTAATGAAAGGCTTCTGAACACAGCACGAGAAAACTCATGTTGATCCTGGTTACAAAAGCTAAAGTAACACATGCACTCTACCACAGCGATCAATTGCAATGAGTGTCCTGACGGTTGGCTTCACGTCGGGGATCAGTGCTTCCACCTCGACCTCGACAAGGACTCCCATTCAAACAGCACAGATAAGTGTTCAGAGATAGGTGCCCATCTTGCCACCTTGGGACCACCAAAGAAGAGCATGTAAGTCTTTCTGCATGTATTTTTTTCTGTGTGTTTGGAGACATTTGTTAATTCAGAGTATTTACTAGAAATCTGGATGCAATATGTTTTTAGGATACCGTGGGAAAAGAAGCCACGAGACTGGGAGACTTACACTACTTCTGGATCGGACTGAACGACATTGAGAAGGAAGGAGAGTGGAAATGGGCGGACAAAAAAACGCTTGAAATTCCGTATGTATGACGCAACTAATATAAAAACACACTTCATAATCAGACAATATGCTGTAAGTACTTTAAAAAACTGTCCAAAAAATAATAAAATCCAAAAGTTCAATAAGTAAAAATTTTGTGTAGCTGCAACACAATTCAACAGTATAATATAATGTAGCACTGACAGAGGCCATGCTGCCGGCACAAGAACGTTTACTTTTGAACTTCAAGTACATTTTGCTGATAATACATAAACAATATTTCAGTAAAATGTCGAATGTAGGACTTTCACTTTTTAATGTGCTTTGCTACTTTTACTTAAAGATTTCCATGTCTTTTTTGATTATAAAGCAGGAATCATGACTATCTAAGTATCGTGAAAGTATCAAAACACTCAATCCACAGAGGAATGCATACAGTTTGTATTCAGAAACTGCCTTTAACCGAGCCATTAAGACATCTGTGAAGTTGTGATGTCACAAGTGTACCATATAAAGGTAGAAACTGCAGCTGAAGTGCCGTTAAATCTGTGAAATACGTCTTCCAGTAAAGAATCTGAATGCTGCATCAAATGTAGATATATACTGTATGTTCCAGCACTTTTACAAACATTAATTATCTCAATATCTTTGTCACATATTTGACAAATCAAACACCGGCTCTAGATCGGACCATTCAGGTTTTTGCATTGACTACCTACACGCTTATCACGAGAGACGCTTCAGCTGGTTGTAATCTGCAACCTCACAGATAGATGCCACTACATGTTACATACAAGACCTTTAAGGGTCATCATCAGTAGGAAAGTTGATATTTTGAGCAACAGCGAAGATTCCCTCATTAATAAACATCAGAATAGAGACATTAAAACTGAAAACTGCTACATAACCCCCCCCCCCCCCCCCCTAAATAGATTAACTATTATAATAGTTTTAATTTATTGAGTACATCAGGATAAAATATAAACATGAAACACTGCTTTCTTCTGTCTTCCCACTGTGTAGATTTTGGAACACAGAGTTCCCTGAACAGCCAGACAACCACCTGTCTGGTGGGGCAGAAGGAGAGGACTGTGTGGTGGTCAACAGCCGCAGTCAAACCTGGTACGATGTTCCCTGTGAATTCACGTATCCCCGAATCTGTCAGAAGGCGGCCACCCTGCTCCAGTGAGCCCGAGACACCACTGCGGGACCACCACTCACATGTGGAAGATATTGATACTTTATTGGAAAATATTTACAAACAGATCTACAAATAAACAATTCTCTCACTAAAAAGTCCTGTTTTTTTAATTGTTTGGTATTTTTAAAAATAATATATGTTATAAAAGCAGGAAATGAAGCCTGTCAGTGCAGTATTATACAGAATCATAAAAGTACATTACATATAGGGAATGAGAGTACAACATAAACAGCTATTAACGTCTATTATCACAAACAATAATGTTAAAATGAAGAGTACTTCTGTCAAATAAACAAAAACTCCATGCTATTTTGGCTGATTTATACAGCATACATACAACTTGAAAATACATTTTTGTGTGATAAAAGTCTTTGAACTGAACTTTGTTTTAAACTTTCAGACCCTCATCTAACACACCTAACAGAGGTTCAGCAGTTATGACAGAAAAATCCATCTTATCTGGACAGAAATTCAATTGGCTGCAATGTCCTCTTGAAAACGTCTTTTTTGGGAGATGTTATGTTCTGTAGAATCCTTTTGGCTTCGGGCTGAAACAGAAAGAAGTCACAGGTTTCCTTTTAAGATGTGGGAATAGAAACAGAGCCACAGAAAGCAAGGTGTTCATTTTATTAATGTTTGTATCTTCATAAAAGACTTTATGGCTTAAGGTGTGACTCAGGTTTCTGTGCTCACGAGTCCAGGAAATGGTTGTTACGTACTTTTTGCATTGGCAAAGTCGATGCCTGAGGGTTCTCGTCTTCCGCTAAAGTCAGCCACAGAGACAGAGAGAGAGAGATAACGCTTAACCAAAGTAATTTCCCAGATTGATCAAACAGAAAGGAATAGGAATGGTTTTGCTGTACTTGTCTGCGTCGATAGAGGATGAAAATGAGGAGGACGAGGAGGAGCACGATGACTATGACACTGCATATGACCACCTGCATCCACACACTCAGTTTTGGTTCTGTGTGCAGCAGAAACAGAAACAGTCATCAAACAGTAAACGGTACACAGAACACATCATGTCAGTCTTTGTTGTAAGAAAGACTGTGGCCACAAGGTCATGTCCTTGTCATATTTCCTGCTCTCCTCTCACTTCCTGTGCTCACCGATATTCAACGTTATCTCAGCCAACGTCAGCCGTGTGTTGTTCTGCCACAGCTCACACCTCCACTTTCCGCTATCTCCTGTCCCCACTTCCGGGATGGTGAGATGGGCGGGGTGACGGTCAGGTGTCAGGGATGACGACAGGGGTGACTGTTCAGGTGGGAGCCATTTCAGTTGTAAGTCAGGGGGCAGCGGGTGACCGGGGCTGCAAGTCAGGTTGAGCTGTTGGCCAGAAATTAACTTTGTTCCCAGGGAGGAGGTGACTGCAGAGAGAGAGAGAGAGAGAGAGAGAGTTTAAGTGCAGAAACAAAGAAAGAAAAATCTAAAATGTATGAGAAAGTTTGACAGGCTGGGAAAATCTTGTGCTCTCCTTTCTTCTCCATTCACTATCTGAAACTAACTAAGCCTTTGGCTTCTGTTGCTGCAGTGAGCCAGCAAAACATAATTTAGGGGAATTGATTTATTTATTGCAACCTGTTACATTGACTGCTCTATATTTACTCTGCAGCATTTTCACCCCCTCCCTATTGCACAATTTTCTGGCTGTTAACAGACTCAATGTGTTGTTGTTCACATACATATAATCTGTGCACATATATATTTTCTATATATATAATATGTAGTTAAATGTTATAGTATAAATGTATGTATGTGTTCCATATGTTTGTGTTAACATCGTCCAGCTTTTTTTGTCCTGATTGTTACTTTATGTCTAGAGCTACGCAAAAAACATACAGAGTCAAATTTCATGTGTATGTGCATATATGTGGCAATTAAAGCCAATTCTGATGATGATTATAGATTTAAAAAAAACAAAATTAGAACAGAAACAGCAGTACATGACAGCATCTAAATCAAAACCCCACTGCACAATTAATAACCAATTTAAACTGAAAAAAGGGGGGAAACGTCATTATTCAGTCATGATATACTGTACTTCACCCTAAGGACAATTTAAGCAGTGACAATAAGTCAACCTTTCAACCAATGAATGGTGAGAAAACCAATTTACAATTGACAGTCAATCAATCATGCAAATCTTTTTTTTTTTTTTTTTTAACAAAATTGCTGAATTCTCTTTGGCTTCAACCCTCCAATTGTAATTTCTAGAGAGTGTCTTTCTTCAGTCTTCTTTTCTAATAAATTGAATATCTCTGAGCCTTTGACTGCTGGTTGGGTCTCAAGAGAAAAAAATGCCAGATTTTGCAACTTCTGCGCCGTGGGCAAGCATCCCCTGCACCTCCCTCACCTAATAAACAATATCCAATAAGAAATAACAAATAATAAGAAAATAAATAATGTGCAAAATTGCAAATTTTGTTTTTATACTTTTCATTTTCTCTTACTAAATGCTCTCCACAAACATTCCCCTCCACCATTTCCCTCTCGTTATGTTTTATCAACCTCTCCCCCGTGGCGTTTTTTTTTTTTTTTGGGGCATTTACTTTATCTTCCATCAACAATTTTTGATCAATCGGGAAAATAACCAGCAGATTAATGGACAATGAAAACAATATTAAGCCTTTAAGAAAGCTAGACAGGCACAATCTGTAAATGAATACATTACATTTGATTTAGTTTTGTGAGGTAGGATCCTATTGTATGATTGATCAACGCCCAAACGTCTTTTATTATAAGATAAATGCATTTTTTTTACATATAAGTACACACTAACACTCACTAAACCCAACTATTTGTTACCTTTTATCTTTATCTAACTGCCAGTAACTCATAAGCAGTCAAAAATAGTAGTCTAAAACTTAAAAGGCAATGGCTCCCAGTGGTCTTAACTTGTTATTTGATCTAGCTGAGTTGAAGACCATTAAACAAACCAACCTTGAAACACTATAAGCAAGCACACAAGCATTCACACACAGCGTCAGATTTAATAAATACACAGCATTCGATTTTGTTTGGTGGATGACGGTAGTGATCCAGGGGTGCTAAGCTGGAGAGAAAAGAGAATCTAGTAAAACTTGGGGGCTCAAAAGCAAATCAGGGGGCCCCTTATTGTGAGATACCTCCCTTCCTTGAAATTATCCATCAGATTGGTGGTCTCGTTTCAATGTTCCTGGTTAAATAATAGCTCAGATAAAAATGAGAAATCTTAGTTTTACACCATAAATCCTTAGAACACAGACTCCAATTAAAATTCATTGTGTTATCACACTCTTCTGGCGGAGGGAAAGCTCGTTATACTCTATTAAAACAAGTGGAGCTAGACAAGTGTATTAGCCACTAAATTAGACACATGCCACACCAGGGACACTTTCAAATAAAGTCTGCAGCCGAGAGATGAAAACACTCGCACAGTGCAACAGAGAGAAGGCGAAGAAATGACCGTCTCCAACTTGTTCTGAATGACAATTAGGAAGGTGAAAAGAACTGGACATCAAGAAGATAAATGAGGACACTGCGATAACAAAAGAACAAGCAAACAACATTAAACGTGACCGATGTGAGTGCAACACAGAGCTGGGCTTGTACAAAAGCAATTTGTTTTGACTTACTTTGCAGCACCTGTACGTGGACAGTCCTGCTTAGAGTCACGCCGTTTTTGAATTTCAGGGCGCAAATATAATCTCCTTCATCTTCTCCTGTGCCTCGGCTTTTGGTCAAAGACAGACTTCTTTTTTTGGGGTCTCCTAAAGGGCGTAGTCCCTTGTTTTGAACTGTATTCCAGGTCAGTGAACCGAGAGAGAGGTAGAAGAGCCTTTGTGGACTCGGGTCCGCTTTAGGGATGAAGTGCCAGGTAACTTCCTTGATGCCTGTAGCATTGATTTGTCCCCAGGAGATGTGATCAGGAATAGAGCAGGGGATGGTGAGAGGCCGGGACTTAGATGTATACTGAGGACGTAAAGGAGCTGGGGACAGGTCTAAATAAGGAGGAAATGAGAAATTACGGTGGTTATGTTTAAGTTGAGGGTACACCACTGTGAATGCATATATGCACGTACACAAATACTCACCCACAACTGTAACAGAAACTTTGGCTTTGTTCTCTATTTGATTATATGTAGCAACACAAGTCCAATCCCCATTGTCTTGGTTTTTGGCCATCATACTAAATGATTGTCGGGTAGATTTTCTTTCTCCCCGGGGATTCAGCCAGTGTATCTGTGGCTTCTTCTGACCCTGAAAAGTCTCTGCATTGCAGACCAGAGACAGAGATGTCCCCGGCAGCACAGGAGAGACTGGGCTCACAGTCGCTAGGAAACAGAATGGAAATTATGAAAATTATTAAAGGTTTGATTTTTTTCTTAAGCAGTCGATTTGGCTGTACATTTATCTAGCAAGTAACAAATAGAAATGTAGCAGATGCGGTAAAAAAAAAAAAAACCCAAATGTCAAAAAGTAAAAGTAAAGCCAGAAAACAGCCTTGTTTAGCTCGACTTGACTCACTGACCAACATGACTGCTGATCTTGAGGAAGGCCTGAGGGCCAAAACATCATCTGAATAAAAAAGAAATGCACATGGAGCCATATTGTGCCACACTTGTCTCCTATTTTCAAGTCTACTGTCAGTGATCAGTGCCTCCATAAACCCCTTTTCTTTAAAATAGTGTAGTTTGACCGCCATGTTATATTCAGCCCTGATTACTTTTTCTTGTTGTTGTTTGATCACTACAAGTGAATACTGTTTTGCAAAATTGCCTCTTTTGGCAGAAAACCACTGAAATTTGTTTTCAGTGAACATTTTGCTGATAGCTGAAATACCCTGCAGTCCCTCCAGAATTTTGTGGGCTTAATTGGGATTGTTAAAACCTGTAATATCTGGTCTCTCAGCAGTTTGTAAGAAAAATATGCGATGTGTGTTGTGATGTTTATATATCGGCTATGTATGTTTTTGCTATGAAATTGCAAGTGAAAACTGAAGAAGTAGTTGTGATTCTGTCTCAGATTTGGAGCTCATTATTGTCTGCACTCTGTGTTTCCCACAGAGTTGGACTCAATTTGTGTGATTGCTTGTTGCTGCTGTTTCATGCAGTGTTGAAGGACTATCTATGCTGTCCTCCTGCTCTCTCTCCCCAGTTAGCAAGAGCTAACACAGCACAACGTGATCTTATCCCTACTTGTCATATTTTACCGCTTGGGCAGAAGCCCTGCAGTGGCAATGAAAATCCAACAGAGACATTAATCTCACACCCAAATGGCTCAACTCTGTCGTTAATAACTGTTGGGTAACATTAGCCGTGTGATGTTAACAGTTAGCTCTGTCACTGTGTTTGTGACTCTGTCCAAGGCGTAGAGCTCCCGTCCTGCGGCATTGGTTTCATGATAAACAGAGAGTGCTCTATATTGTAATTAGATGTTACTCATTTTAAATAGTCAAGAAGTTATGGTGATTGTACAAAACTGCAAGACCACACAGATTTCAGGGGAAGTGGGCACAATTGTGTTAACTTGTGATTCCAACATCCCCACATCCTGGAGAGACTGAAATACGTTGGCAGGGAACATTTTGCTTATCAACATTTTGTTGATATATTCATATCAACATTTTTGTGACTCATCTGATACTTAAATTTGCAACTATTCCTTGTTATCAATAGAAAATGTAATTTGCTCTGTATTACAAATTAGTTGTACGTAGCCTAAACATTATTTTATGAGAAAGTGTGGTTATTTTGGTTTGTGCATTGGGTTTTGAAAAGCCAAATGGTAGAAGACTTTAACAAATTAGACTCACAGCCCTTAGGTTAAAACATGAAACAATTATACACTAACTCTTTGAACAACACATTTTGTCAAAGCATGCACTACATTTTTCCAAAACGCATTCACCCATGAATTTTGCTTCCAACTTAATCTTGTGTAGAGTATTAGGACCTTTTAAATGAACATGTAGTGGTCTTACTAAACTGTAAATGTCTATTTTGCACTTACCAGTGAGTTTCAGAAGTCTATATCTGATGGTTGAAATGGTTGTGCTAAATAATTTCACTTCACCGACAAAAGTCCCAAAGTTTCCTTCTGGGATGTTGGTGATGGTCAGTGAACGGTCACCAGTCCAGAACAACTTGCTTTTCCAGAGTTCATCTGCAAAGCAAGAATTAAATGGTTGTTATTATCAAAAGTATCTTTATTAATTTCATCTAATGATATTAAAAACATGTTGTTATATCTGTGAGTGGCTCAATGCATTGTTCACCTTCAGAGGTCCTCTTATTTCCCAACGGAGTACACCAAGCAATTTCAGTCCCTCCCTCAAAGTACCAGTACACATAATGTTTTGTGAAATCAGTCTTCTCTGGAAGCTCAAAGGTGATCGTCCCTCCCACCTGAGCATATACATATATCACATCGTCTGCCCCTAAGAAAGCAAGAGAGAGGTTGTGTTGATGCACAAAACCAAATAGTCCATGTCATAAAGTAATTTAATACTTTGCAATTAATGCATCTTACCTTCTGTTGACACGAGCATAGCAATGAGAAGGAGGACAGATTGAATTGAGGTCTTCATTTCAGTCAAGTCTGAACAACTGTAAATTTAGAAAAATACAATTAACATATTCATATTAATTTTGCATAATAATAACAATAATAATTAACTTTATTTTTAAAGCAGCTTTTATACATACAAAGTAGCTCTCATGAAAATGCAAGTAAAAAATGTAATTGATGCTATAAGAAAACAAGTGCTACTGTAAAGATGCTCAAATGGGAGTGATCTCCTCTCTTTTACTTGTTTTAATTAAACATCTGGCAGCAGCATTTTGTATAAACTATTTGCACTGATTGTGCAAATTCTAGTCCAATAAAAAATAATTGCAATAGTCATAAACAAAAAAAAATCATTAATACATTTCTTTGTCTTAATACTCACTAGATATGGTCTGAGTTTTTTAAATATATATCTCAGACAAAAAAAAATTGGTCAGTGAGCTTTTTTAAGTTAGGTTACGATGTATACCCGCTCTTTTTCCATTTCATTGAACCTTATTTGCATGAGTTTTAAGGACACTTAAATTTGGTCTTTCTTTTTTTATTTCATCTGGTCAGAACAACTATAATTGCTGTTTTGTCTGTTTCATCTCATGTAACACTGAAAGATGTGATACTTTTAAAGCAGTCTAACGTGCGACCGTCAGGGTCATCAGGCGCTGGAGATAAAAAATACTACAGTGTGTCATTTACATAGAATTGCAGTTTTTACACAATGTTGTTGTATAATTTGATGAAGAAACAACCTGTGCAAAGGAAAATGAGTGGACTAAGTATGGAGCCCTGTGGAACATCAACAGCACTTTTTCTGAGGCTCTTACTGTGCTGAGACCATGCCCTATTTGTCACTATGTTATCATGTAAACTACTTAACTGTTTGTATAATATATTTTGCAGTTTTAACCCTAAAAATCACCCTTTTGAAGCTGGTACTTAGCTAAATTTTTGATTTTGGTTGACACTGTATCAGAATTTTTTTGATTCAACTTAAAATTTTTAAAGGACTTTTTTTTTTGTATTTATTTGAGGGCCTATTTTATCCACCCCCTCTACAAACATGAAGTAGACAAAATATTAACACATAATCATAATGTACAATAATGCGAAGCAACACTAACGCCTCTCTGATGTTTAGTTAATATCAACTGAACACAACAGATTCACAAAATAATAACGTGTTCCAGGGTTTAATTCCTGCACAGAAAACAATGAATAAACTAAGCATAAGAGCCCATCGTTTTAAGAAAGTTATTGACAGATTTAGAACAAAATACTAAAAAAGCTATATTTTAGTAAATCAATATTGTAGCGACATTGCTACTTTGTCATATAATTGTGTATCAACATACTGCATACTGTATCAACTTTTGCTGCAAAGAGAAATCATTCAGCAGGAAGCAAAGAGGGGTTTGTGGTGGTCTCAGATTTTAGGAGATTTGAGAGGATAAAAGACAAAGAGTTGAGAGTTGAGAGTAGGCGGCCTGTGGTGGGTTTTTGAATGAGAAGAAACAGACAAATGTCGGAGGGAGGAGACACAGAGCGTACGCTGGGTTGTGGTGGGCCTTGATTTAGTTAAGGTGCAGATTCTTATCCCAATCCTCCCCCTCTGCCTCTCACACCCCCTCTCTTCCTCCCCTGTTCCACGAAAGACGGATCTCTCCACGCTTAAAAAGAGAAAAGAGGAGACCACAGCAGCGGCAGCACACCTAAGCTGTGGTTTAAGGTAGATGTTTCTCTCTTCTTACTCCCTTATCTCTCTCTCTGTTGTCTGTCTCTACTTTACCTCTGTAGTTTGTACAGTATGTCATGATTGTGTACAAAACCATCTTGTCAAAGACTTTTACTGTTGCTTTTATAGTGATGTGACGCTTTAAAGAAAATGGTTATGTACCTGGTCTATTTTTTTTTTAATTAAAACCCCTAAGATCAAAAATCAATAAAAATAAAATTTGCCATTTGATTATATTAGATTGTGAATGTAGTTGCACAGGCCAAACAATTTTCCATGTTGAAGATAAAGCTGTTGGGTCTTCTAACTTTGACTCGGGCTTCAGGCCAAAAGCGAGCGCAAGAGACTAAGATCGGGGATTTATTTGTAATGATTTTATTTGACACTGAGATCCAAAAGATCTTATGTCAAAACACTGTTTATTATTGTTAATGTGGTGTTTTGGTTCAAGATTATTTAATTATATTGTCTGTGACACAATGAGCATTGGCTTCTGATTTATACTGGCTGTAAAAATTAACAAAAAACAAAATAAAATATAGTTAAGAAAGAATAAGAAAATAAATGATTGGAGTCCAATACGACTTCAATTTAATAGATATTCAGGTAATTTATTCTATTAATGAACTTTCACTGGTGTATTTTTTCCTCTCTTAACCTATGACATCACCACTGTGCAAGAATGCAAATCTATACTGGATTGTTATTGGGTTTTGGCAAATTTCTTGGTGATATAAAAAATATCAGCGTTTGAGCACACTGGTGGTCAGGTGGCTAAGGCGCCAGAATGCAATGTCCCCGGTTTGCGTCCGTCCAGGGACCTTTCCTTGCATGTCATCCCTCATCTCTACCTCTCGTTTCCTGTCATCGCTCGCCTGTCAGCTGCCCAATAAATGCATAAAATGTCCAAAAAATCCTTCTAAAAATCTCTTTGTCTCACCATTAGAGGCCAAATCTGCTCACAAACGATCCTCAATGAGTTATAGCCCTCTACATGAAAGTATCTGGATGCATATTTCAAATTTATTAAGGTCACAAAGTCCTTTTTATTGTACATAAATTCTGCTCATGGCTTTAAATAGTTATAATCATTTGTCTGGGGCCTCGCACTTAAAATGTCAGTCAGTCAGCTACCTCAAGAAAAGCAGAATTAAATATTAAAATCTGAGGTGATGTTTGTCAAGGAGAAACGTCTCACGGCAAATGGTTTATGTATGTTTCCAATGTATCTATAAAAGATTAAGGACCGTAAACATGTGAAGAAAGAAATGTGTGAGATATGATATAAAATGCTTCATTATTTATTATAACTGAGATCAGAGTTTGTAAGAGAGTAAGTAAAAAGGGGAGACAGAGCGAAAGTGACGACGCACAGACGTTTAGAGTCACAGCACCTGTGGAGCTGTAACCCAGAAACCAAAACGATCTGTATTAAGCGTGTGTCTGTTCTATGTTTACTTTTTAAAGTCTGCCTTTTGCCACCTGAACTGAATCGAACAGATTTTTTTAAATAAATTCTATTCCTTATAAATTACGCACAGATATATTTAATGCAGTTTAAGCAGGATACAAAATTGCTGGATAGAAAAATAAGTAATGTTAGTTGTATTCTCAATATTTTCAGCTTAGGTGGTAATATTGAATGTAAAGGCATGTGTAAAATTAATGCACTAAGATAAACTACCCTTATGAATGAAATTTACCTTTATAATTCACTATGTGTATAGCGGTATTACATTTCGTGTTGCTCAGTGCTGTACTACCTGTGAATTTCAACTAAGCATAAAAGCAAGAAGGAATAAATAATAACAAAAACCCTCAAAATATTATTTTAGTTGTGCTGAAATTTGTGCAGAAAATATATTTTCATTATATTTTTGTAATGATTATTTTCATGTTTAATGTTCAAGTATTTCTCTCAGTTATAAGGATCGGTACATATGTTTGAATAATACAACCCCTCTTTGTTGCTGTAATTACATAAACACTTGCTTTGACATTTCGACCCGCTGAGCCAGCTGAGCTCTCACAGGTTTATAATTCAAACTAAGCATCAGGCATGAAAAACATTGAGACTTATTTTTTGTGTTTCCGGTAGTAAATGTTTTTATATTTTAAATGCAAAAATATAAATTTAAAATAACTACAGTATACTTACATCAATTGCTGACTGCTGTGTCTCTCTGTGCTCACTGAAGCGGAGTCAGGTGGAAATGTTGAATATTTATCAAACAAATCCTCTTTTTAAATGCCGTTGCACCTCCCTCGCCAACGATTGGTCTGGAAACAAAGCACACAGTTGTCGATCAAACACAAAATCAGAATAGTGACCTTTGATTGGTTGTTACAGAAGAATAGATTTCTTCTCAATGTTTTTTTCTTCCTATAGAAGTTGTTTGAACTATCGCCTAATGTGTCTAAAATGTATACGTTGCGTTATAAAATTAAATAAAATCAAAATAAATAATTTGTGCAGTTTAATAGTGTTATATTTTATTCAGTAAATTGTAATGTACTTGTGATTTTCTTTTTTTACTTTTTAAACAGTCCAACAGATAAACAAACCACTCATCTAAATTGGCCAAAATTATTATTTGACTTGCTGCCTGATAACAGAAGTCACAAAATTTGTGAACGGTCTCCATGGGCTCATTATCTATCTTTAGCACGTTCTAAATAGCACATGGACGGCTTACGGCCTAATTTATTATAATTGCTCAGTTGATTTTCTCCCGGTCGTATAATTGCACTGATTTAGATACATAATTAGTATGTCAGAACTCAAGCCATGAACTGCTGGACCAATCTTCACAAAAGCAGTTTTTAAATGCAAATTAAAAAAATGAAACCCTTCCTAAAAAGAAACACTCAGATAATGTGCGGTACGGGGAAAGAGAAATGGTTTGAGGGAAATTGGCTCTCTGGGACAGACGTACAGAGACTGTGATCATTTTAGAATAATACACACAGTGAAATAAATATATCAGACCGCTCACTGATCATCATATCAATATATCGACTCCAAATCACAAGAATACAGCTGTCAGTGCATTTCATCTTCTCCTCGATAAAATCAACAGTCCCTTTATGTTCACTTTTACACACTGGCCTACACTTAATCATGGCTTTATTTTTCATGAAAATTGTCTTCAGTCACTCCAGCAATAAGATCTTTAGATATTGTCTAAATAATGGGAACTACACATCAGCATGCCATGTATTCTTAAAGTTTACAAGATAAATGAAAGTAAAGAAAAGAAAGAAAAGCTAAAGAAAGCTAAAGCTGTATAAAATCTGCAGGGTTATTTGATTCTTGTTTATCAAATTAAAAGATTTTGTTTGCCGAGAAACATGCCCATTCTTGTCAAAACGTCTCTTGAGTATGTAAAAATACAGAATATCACTGAATGTCAGCATTTAAAAATACTGGTATTAAGTCAAACGTAACAAAAAGTTGTAATCTTTTTTTTTTATTTGACTTTTATGCCTTTATTAGATGCCAAATGCAGCGTGAAAGAGCATGAGAGAGGGAATTGCATGCAGCAAATGGCCAAGGGTGGAATCAAACCCACGGCCGCTGGCGCAAAGACACAGCCCCTCGCACATGGGGAGCCCGCTCCTCCAGGCGAGTTACCAGGTGCCCAAAATATAGGACTGTTTTTTGGCCATTCTAAAGCTTCTGTGCATCATTTAAGACACATTTTCTCCTCGTTTAACAGGCCATGTTTGAAACTTTCGTAGTTAAACAGTTTGACAGATAAACTTTAGGGTCCACCTAAGTGCAAATTTGTCTTAAGCTTCTTTAAAACACTGCAAAGGCACATACAAACACATAAGACAACACACCAATAAATACATACAAACAAACAAACAAGATACAATAGCACAAATAGGCAAGTAGTAGCAAAAAGTTAAATGAAAAATAAAAGAGAGCACAACAATAGCGTTCTGCGATGCTATCATTCTGTGTTCGACTTGTATATGTTCCAGCTGGTCTTCGGGACCCTATTTTGACTTGAATTTAAACAAATTCAAGTCTCGAATTTAAATAAATTCAAGTCTCGTCTGTATGAGTTTGAACGGCAGCCCGCCAAATAGTCCGCGCGGTGGAAAGAGATTAGCAGTTTTCACTAAATGTTTCCATCTAATCTAATTCTTGTTTTCTGTTCCGATTAATGCTGAATTAGTGTTCAGTGTTGAAAAACAAGCTGATCAGAATTAACAAAGCAAATGAGCGCAGCCCGGGGATTTAACAAACAAACCCCTAAAAGCTAAGAACACGTTTGATCTCTGTGATCCTCTCCCTAAAATAAATATTTACTAAACACCGTTCAGTCATGTACTCATTTACCTCTTGTTGTACTGCTTTTGGGGAACTCTGCACCTTGTACCCATTGAAGACTGATTATTCTTTGCATATTTGTTGTTGTGACAGAGGTTGGCTACATTGTCAACTTTTAAGCAATTCTTTTTCAAACTCAGTTTTTCATTTCACATTTCACTGAGCGTTTTAGTGATATGAAGTCATCCAGTGTAAAATTCAGATTACGCTCCGCACAACGAGTAGTTGCTGTAATACTTTTTGGGGGAATGTACACCTGTGCGGGAGCTTAACATCAGCTGGTGCTTATCTCCTCTCCTAACCTGCTGTAGAGTTTTGTCTGCACTCAATTTTAACAGTAATACAGCATCTGTGGATCTCTGTCTGTTCTTATTGATGTCAGAGTTTGAGCTTATGGTGGTTTTTACTGGTGTGATGCATAAAACTGCAAACATAGTTACTGTCACAGTTCCACTTTATAATGTGGCATAATGTGTGAGTTTATTTTGTTTCTTTTCTGCAAACCTTGACAAGCACTTAAAAATGTGTTCATTAATATTGTCATTAATACTCAAAACCACAAAAGAAAGTTTTCTAAATGAGGCAATTTTGTTGAATTTCAGGCTTCAGTGGGTCAGAAATGGAGAAAGCAATACAGATAGCTTGAAGCCATGAAGGTTTTGATTCATATGAGTGTAATTTTCTCTTGTTCTAAACATTATTTTTTTAGGCATTGTAATATTATAGAAATTCATCTTCATGCAATAATAAGGTGATCTGTCTGAGGCCAAGCTGGCTAATGACAGCTACAGGGATCATTAAGGGACTGAAGCTGCAGAAACACGCTGAGGTGGTTTAGAAAGACAAACCACAACAAGGACAAAACAAACATCTCGCACACGTCTCATGTGTCTCTCTGAGGTTTGTCTGCCTGCCTCTGTACTACCGTCATGAAGGGCTCACACCTGCTTCTGTTCTCTCTGAGCTGAAATGAAACAAGCTTTTTGTTTGCTCCTTATGAGAAAACGCTTACAAGTTATGGCCGCCATACAGAAACATTCAGGGCCTAGCGTAAATGAGTAATCTCTCACAGAACTGGGCATAAAAACGGCTCAAATTTGACATTTCCTTAGTGGATTTGTGTTTCTAAGCTGTGATTTTAATGGGAAAACACCTGAAAGTGAGGACTCCCTCATTAGTCACACACCTGACGAGGGCGTGTGGACCATATCGTTTCATTACCGAAAGAGAAAAAGACTATAAGTGTGGGCCACAAGCAAGAATGAGGGGTGATTCACTTTTTTCGTATCTATATCTTTGTTTCCTAAGCCTCCATTGCAGACATTTCACTCCTACAGAGGATTTCCCTCGCCATGTTATCTGTGTTTTCTATCTCTGACTTGTTTTTTTGAATGCTCTTCTATAACCATTTCGAGTTACACCAGAGCCAGTGCCGCACATTAAGCAATATAAGCAGCTGCGTTTAAGGCCCGTCGATCTAGAAAAGATTTTTTAATGAAAAAGAAACAAAAATTAAACAAAACCTGAAAACATTTGGTGACATATCTTACCAACAAATACTAAAAAACAATAAGTAGGTTAAGTAAGTAAATGACTGTCCCCTATGAAATAAGCACTGTCGTTGTTGAAAAAATGTAATCATAGGGTTTTTGGTTAATTTAATGTATTCACTGTAGCATATTTAAAGACAGTGTTTTAGCTATTAGATATTATTTTAGTCTTTGAGTGTGTATTTGTGCATTTTCTGTCCTTACACTAATAATTACGATACACAAGTTAGTTTAGGGTCAATTGATCACATTATGTCCACCCACCCGGGCCACCAGCATTTTAGGGCCAGCCCTGAGAATGTTGTATTATTTAACAGTGGTACGTTGAAGAAAAACTGGAAGATATCTGAAGCCCTACAAAGACGGGAAGGTACAGAGTTTGTACTGTATGTGACTTTTTCAGATACAAACAAAATGTCAGTGGAAAAGAAGTTGAGAACCAGAAACAAGTGACATTCTGCTCAATGACTGTTTCATCATGTGGGGGAACTTCATTCAAACTTCTTTGAAACTTCAGTTGTGAAACAATAGATGTCTCTCCCACTCACCACTTCACTTCCATCATTCATACACGTTATTTTTGTGTGTTACTGTATTGTTTGTAAGCTAATCGTTTCATCAGAGTGGAAAAAAATATATTTTTGTTACAGTTAGCACAGATTCAAACATAAACATGACTGTCATGTTTTGACAGGTCATAATGCCAAGTCATGTTTTTGTAAGAATTATTTTTGGCATTGGAAAAATGCATTGTGGTTCACAACAGACGCACAGGGTTCATGTTAAAGCATACTATTACTGTAAAGTTGTCATTAACATAATGTTGATTTGCTGAAGTTAAATGATGACGCTGGTTATACCATGGAAAAACTGCAGAACTCTTCCACAGCGCCTACATTCATGTACGCAACAATAACTGCTTCAGTAGTTGATGTGACTAAATTCTTGTAAATAATTAATTCGACCAAGTTATTCATCCAAACAACAGTAAGAATTAGACCTCTCTGTAAAGAGGTTAACTGCGCCTGAATTGCGGGAAGTGTTGAATGGGGTCATAGATAGAAAACACAAATTTTAAAGCAAATTTTGTCGTCAGCTATTTCTCAATAAAACAGCTTCTCTGCAAATATCTACATTCTAATGTCAATGTCATCGCGTCTCTAAACGTTTGTCTACTGATGAATCACAGTACATTGTGTTATTTGTGGTGTCCCACAGGGACAGTTCTGGGGCCCCTGTTATTCTTTTTACATTTGCTACCCTTGGGGCAAATCATAAACAGATTTAATATTGAAAAACTTTTTATTGCGGATGATATCTAACTCCACTTTTCATTCAAACCCAGTGGGCCCTTAGGCTTATTTAGGCTCAGAGACTGCCTTAACACTGTTAGTGGAGTAGCAGAGATGTTGATCCCCTTTTCCACCTGTCAGCTACTTCGATCATTTAATTTAGGCCTTCCGTATGTTCCCCATCCTATTTCAACTCCAGAGGTGAGTGTGCTTTAGCAGTTGTTGCTACTAAACACTGGCACAGCCTTCTCTATTTAATTAGATGTGCTGAATGTGTGTGTTGTTTTAAACGGCTGCTGAAAACTCATTTCTAAAGGTTGGCCTTTTTGTAAATCCTCTCTGTATGCCATTTGTTTTGTTTATTTTGGTCATGTACTTTAACTTTTGTCTCTATATCGTGCACATGCACGTATATGTATGTAAATGTTAAGCACTTTATAACTGCATGTTTTAAAAAGTGCTATAAAATAAAATAATAATTATTATTATTATTATAAGGGACTAGATGGCAGAAAATGTATTTACTCAATGCTGATACGATGGATGTTGCTTTAGAAAATGTTTTCCTCCTGATCATGCAAAGTATAGACCTCTTTCGTCAGCTGCCCACTCAAACCTGTGTAAACCTGGGACAATATTTGACCAATTATCATCTTTGGACGCCTTGTTAAGTAGCTGACCACATCTTGTTTGTTCTACTAAAGAGCGCCTATACTAAATGAGAAGAAAAGTACATGACGTTAGTCAGTGAGAGTTGAGATAAATGCATGTACGAGCATCTTTAGTTCAGCAGTTGAAGCTAGAGATCACAGCTTACTGATATTTCTTGATAGTCTGTAGGCAATAAAAAACGGTGCAGAAAGACTTCTCACAAGATCAAATAGACAGTCTCACAGACATTACTCCTATGCTCAGATGTCTTCACTGGCTCCCTGTTGCGTTTAGGATCGAATTTAAAATTCTCATTCTTACTTAGAAAGCATTACATGGTCGGGCTCCCGCTTATGTGGTGAAACCACTTTACCTGTACCCTGCAGCTCACACTCTTAGGTGAAAAATGCTAAATTTATTGTCTGTCCCTCGCACATACCTTAAGACCTGTGGTGATCAGGTTTTTGAAGCCATAGCAACTAAATTACAGAATGCCCTTACTGCATTGTTGTTGTCTGCTGACTCTGTGGTGTCTTTTAAAAGGCAGCTTAAGACATAACTATTTACACAGGCATTTTGATAACCTGTATGCACTAGGTCTGCATTTTATTTATATATTGTATATTCATTAGTTGTGGCTGTGTGCCACAGCTCAGTGCTCAAGAAAACTTTTTGTCCTACAGCTTCATTAACGTTGCCAATCACACACTCTGTGAAAAACTTAAATATATACATAGGGAGCTTACATTTCTGCTATTCCTATCAAGAAGGAGAGAGGGAGATGAAATAGTAATTGAGTCATACAAAGTATGTTCGAGGGATTATGAATTTGATCCATTTATTCCAGATTTGATAGAATTTGTTCTATTGGATCGTCAAAGAAAGTTTGACATTTTAAATATTTCCATACCAATTTTCCAAAGTAGGTGGTACGGAAAACTTTCTAGTGATTGATTTTTTACTCCCTGCCAAAAGGGCCTGCAGCAGCTTTATATTCCTACTCTGTTTCGAAAACAAAATGTGACCCAGATATCTATTTTTGCAAAAACATTTTGGTGCTGGGTCTTAACAAGGTCTTAAGAGCCACTGAAAACTGCAAATTTACCCTCAAAGCCTCTTAAATAAGCCAAATTCCTGCTTCTTTTCCCACATATCTTTCATATCAATGTGTTTTCATTTTTTTTCTTTTTTTTTTAATAATGTGTTCTCAGTTTTGCTCTTTAAATATGAGGCTCGGGCAGTCGCTTCTCTATTTTTCCTTTTTTGTATGTTGTATAATGCCCTTGTAAAGCACTTTGTGACATTGTGTGATAAGCGCTATACAAATGATCATAGACAGAGCTCTTATTTGAACCTAAATGTTTTGACAGCATAATGCATTTTCTTGAGCGCTCACGGTTAATAATCAAGCCACATCACATAACTGACATGTCCTCAGTTCAGTTCGAGTCGGGGACGTTTGTTGCATATCAGACCATGTTTTCTGTTTCTCTCTACACTGTCAACTATTGAATAAAGGCAAAAAAACCTCAAAAATGTATTTGCTTATAAAAGTATTAGATGTGCAGAGGTAGACAACAAATAGACGACTGCTCTCCTGTTACATAGTGGGGAAGGTTAGCTTTCTGTCAACAGCAAATTGGTTTGTTTGCAAGTGTAATAAATTCCAAAACTGCTTCACTGCATCAATCCACTAAAAGCGGCATGTGCTTAATCCTTAATTTATAATTCTAATATAATTCTATTTTAACAACAGAGTGTTAAATTCACAAAAAATATTAATGTTTTTCAAAGTTTGTATTTATTTATTACAAGAGTGACTAGACTTAATCAGAAAAAAAGTAATGATGACACACTTTCATAGCATAATAGCACTATTATCTAATACAGCACACTAAATTTTCTGACTAATTTTCTGTCTTATATTGTTGTATTTACATCATCTTTCATTGGAAAAGTTTCTATAACCTTCTCTCCCAAAAATTGGTTTGGTGGAAGGTATAAAGTACTTTTAAGTCAAAAAGTTCCTTGTCCGAGTGGAGTCCAAGTCAAGATGTAAGTCTTTGTTAATTTTGTCAAGTCAAGTCTAAAATCATCTAATCCGTGACTTGTATCGGAGTAGAGTCCAAGTCATGTGAGTCCACACCTCTGGAGATTAGATTATTTATTGTCAGATTTCTCTGAAATGCGTCCTACATTAAAAGCGCAGTGCATGGTCTATAAATTAATAACACAGTCATTAATATCCACATAAACACAGCAACAAAGTTACAAGCACAAACAGTGTATGTCATTTAAATGCTTAACGTTCAGTGTCCGACACACACAGGTGCACACATCTACCTCACAGTAACAGCTGCAGAACAGTTTAAGCATTATGTTTCATTTCCTGGTTCAGTTCACTTTACCCTCGGCCTACTGGGAGTCATCTTCTTGCTTAGCAGTTTAACACTAAAGTTGCAAAGCTCACACACGAGCAGCACTCGGTGAGCCTCACACAACTGCCATCTTGTTACAAAAGAAACAACAAACTAGAAAATGCATATTTTCGATATCAGAATGGTCAGAGATCGATCACAATTTACCGTTTTAACACTGACTCCACTCATCAGAAGCTGAACTGACAACTGAAACCTGCGCGGAACAGAAGCTAAACATGAGGGGAGTTTACAGAACAGGAAATCACCTATCAGATGATCATTTTAAATTCAAGGATTGTGGATTATTTGATAATCAAGTGTGCAATTTGCACCTGCACCTGCTCTGTTAACTGTCTCCTGTTGCTCTGAAAACTCATAAATCATCGTGCTGATCGCTGCAACTGTTTTGCACCAATCAAAGGCTGCTGATTAGCACCAAAACTAATATGAGACAAACCTGTGCCAGGTGTTTACATGCCTGTGTTTGAATAATGTTATGTTCACAATAAGTAAACTTTATCGACTGTATATTATGATTTTCTCGGGTACTAGATACATGCTCCTGATGGAAGGATAACCCCAAATGGAAATACAAGAAGGAGGGACACACACAGAAATTTCAGTTTCACTTTGAATGACTGTGTGTGCATGTTCATTTGTGTAAGACAGACAATAAGACAGAGTACTGAGTAATAGCCATGAAAAGGGAATCCTGTTTTCTCATATGAAAACAACCCCCAGTGCAACAGAGACATTATATTTTCAGAACAGAGTGAGGGAAACACAGCTCGGTTATCACCTACACAAGAGACAAAAAACACATGTAGAGCCTCTAAATGAACATTGACATGTTTCTTGTCATTATGAGAGGGAGAAAGAAATACATCACTTTTTTTTTACTATTTGTAATGTCTGTAAGTTGTTTTGTTTTGTTTTTTTTTTTTCAAAAAAATCATTATTTCAGCTCTGTACTATAGCACACAAATAAAACAAAGAGATTAAAGAGCTGACTTCAAGCCTCCCGGTGCTCATCGGTGTTTGAAGATGTTATTGGGCGAACTGTGTTGTACATATTCCTCCAAATTTAAGGAGAATGGAGTAAAAACAATGGTCTTAAACAAATAGTTTTCTGTATGGTTAAATTTAGTCATTTTATTGGGGACGAAGCATTACTTTGCATAAAATAAAGCTGATGGTAATAGGTTCCAAAACAAGTAAGGCATGAAGATCGCTGCAGTACAACAGGTCTAGCGAAGCATCACCAGGTAAAATACTAAATACCTGCTGATATATGTTGTTTGCAGACTTTAATCATCAACCTGCAGCCAAATACTGAGCATTAAAGCTCCTTGTGGTTGTTTTTAAAACATAATAAATAAATAAAGAAAGAAACACACTTTGGGTCTTCTAAAATTGTGAAACTATGAGATCAAATGTGCAGGAACATCGAGACAACACAATAAAACTATATCACTGTCCTTGTTTCGTCAGTTCACAAGAAACCTTGAACAAACTGGAACAAATTTAAATGTGCACAAACAAGATGTCGTCTATTCTGACTGCACAATATTACATAATGTAACTTTTTAGGGGACCTCTGCTAAACTGATGGGTGTTTAGGCATGTTTCAGTGGTAGTGAATACAGCATGGACTGACATGGACAAGATTAATTGTCTCTCTAGTACTGCAGGTCTCTTGTGGCAATTAATGCTGTAAAAAAATTTGCATGAATGCAGCGGGGTAAAAGGTTTACGTTTTTGTTTTGTCTATATTCAGTTGAATTCAATTCCAAAAACCTTATTTGCTCCGCAAAGGGCAATTCAAAGCAAGCAGGTTTCTAAAAACTAGAGCACACAAAACAATTCATTTACAGGCAAAAAAAATACTCCCAAAATTCAAATTATGTCAATTTAAAGAAAAAAAAAATTATATTCACAGGATTATTTGGCAAATACGTAGCCAGCCAACACCATAAAGGACATTTCGTCAAAATGCGCCACATGTGGATTTATCCATCTATACACAACGTAAACTGACTGTCTCTTGTGTGGCACCTGTTCACAAGTCTTACGGTTTCGGACTTTATTAAACAGGCAGGGGCATCCCTCTGTCAGTAACGTATAAGCCTACATTATAAGTATAATAGTTACCTCTGCAACCAAATATTATCTTCAACATGTGCATTTATACACAAGGTAAAGTGAGCGGCCCGTGTGGCGCCCGTTTACAAGTTTAATGACTTCGGACCACAGGCAGGGGTATCCCACTGTCAGCGATGTATACAGCAGAACTATGTCCTGAATAAAGATATATAATCTTTAACATTTCCTGTGTTCAGGTATCTAGAGTAAGAAACAAACCATGTGAGTGATGTGGTGATAATATACAGACTGTTTGCTTCAGGGATTCTTCTCCGGCTCCAAAATACCTTAATTACAGCTTCAGTTACCAGTGTGTAAAGTTGTTTTAAAAATACATTTTAATTATCATGCATTTTATTTCAGATTAGTTGGAAGATCAAGACCAAATTTGGCAATATGTGTACGATAAGCATCAATCAAATAGTCACTTTTTAGCTTGGATAAAAGCAGAACTATGTTTTGTATTATAGTTAATAAAAAAATAAACCTGCATCAAACCTACTGGTTACACTTTACACCAACATTACATTAATTTATGTTGTATGCTTTCCTGAGGGTGTTGACTGCAACAAGTACATGCATTGACGTTACAGGGTAGGATATACGGCATTTCTTAACGCATCATTAAAAGTACGTTGAAAGCTATTTGTTTAGTCAACCAATGAGGAATACCGTAAACCTATAAAGGCTAAGTTCTGGCATGAGTAGATCCTTTTCATTTGTCACATTAAATATATTTTACAGACAGTACTAGTGCCCAGAAAACAAACAAAACAAGTTACAATTACTGTTTCTCTTTCAGGCTGTTTCAAGCCAGAAGCAAACATTATGTTAACGTTTTAAAATGTCAATGATTTCTCTGTGCTCCTCAGAAGAATACATTATTTACAACAAAAATAATTTAAATTGTAAACAGTGATTCTTCCTAATAAAGACAGTATGTTTGTGATAGTTTCTGAAAAACAGTGAATTATTTTCACATATATTTTTATTTTTTGTGCAACAATCAGGTTTCACGTTGACCAGTTGTGAGACCACGAAGCTGCTCCCATTAGCCAAAGCTACAACCAACAGATACGAATGAATCATTCACAATCATGTGGATTTAATACTTTCTATATTTCCAGAGATTTCTTCAATGAGAATTACTTTGTGTGTATGAATAACACTGCAAATAGCACCCCACTGAATTGCAAAATCAACTAAATGTTGCCAGTGTCATTGCACAAGCGTTGAACTTTACACTTCAAGAAAGTGAGTAAAAGAGAATTCTATTTTAAGCATTTCTGATTTGAGATTTTGAAATCTTTCTCTGGTTTGTCATTGGAACAGCACAACACAAAGAAGACAGCAAAATCTTCCATACAGGGTGAAATCCAAACGTAGAGGGCTATTCATTTAAAAGGTTACTTAAGGCCTGTGGTAAAACAAGCAAATGGTTTAGTGTAATTTTACTTGATCCAGCTCAAAAATCACAAGTATTCAGCCAGAATATTAAAGATATTCATCACTGTTTACTTGTAATGATTTGAGATAATTTTTCAGTCTGAGGCTAAATACAAAGAAGACAGACGAAACCAAACCAAGGCCAAGACAAAACAATCAGTATATGGCACGAGAGATAAAGAGTTTTAAAAATGTGGCCCGGGGCGAGGTCAGGTCTGAGTGCTACAGTTTAGCCCCTCAGTGCCCCTTTAGTGCTTCTGTCTACGAGAGCACATTTAGTGACAGCGTCTGTCAGTACTTGTAGAAACAATTTTGCCCTCGTAGATAGACATGTTGCCATCCTGATTTATGTCTCTAACCTCTGTAAGAATACCCCTTAAATCAACTTATGAAACAACAAATACACTGAGTATACATATACAGTATGTTTGGCAGTACTCACTTTTGATGTTCTCAGTGCAGCGATGAGTTCAGCTCTGACATTTGGTCGACTGTACGCTCTGTAGGTGGCTCATTCACTCACACACACACACACACACACACACACACACACACACACACACACACACACACACACAGAGGAAGTTAGACACCACGATGATCCCATCCTTTCTGTTATGTACTAAAGGGATTACAAAGATTAGGATAACATTGTCTCTCTCATGTACACACACACACACTCACACACACACACACACTATGTAAAAGTTTTGTAAGGAAGGTTTATGTTACAAAACACCAGAACTCCACAACTCTTCAAAATAGCAAATATTATTTGCTCTTAAACACATGCGGATATGCATGTGTAGTATATGTATATACTGTTTGTATGTATGTGTGTATGTATGTCATTGGTGGTCTAGTTACTGTGTGAAACAGGTGTTAATTTCACTGGTGTCAACACCTGCATTGTACTGCACCAGTTGTAGTGAATTCAGAGCTCCTGAACCAAAGCAGGCACAATTTAACGCATACTGAAGAGCATAAATGAGGAATGACAAGGTTTGTTATTATACTGATCAAGGGATCAGTTATTATCCTAGACATTCGTCTTATTCATTTGGGTTTATGTTGGCATTTTCTCTTGAAATTGCCATTAAGTGTATAATCCAAAAGTAATTACCTCTCTATGAAGTAGTTTGTGGTGGGGTCCACCTTTCCTGCACTGTTTTACGATTATCTGAATTCTCAGGGGATTCACAAGAAACCATGCACATTCAGCTTTTGGTGATTTTCTCAGTAATAAAAGTTCCCCAGTTTGCCATATGAAGGCAGAAATAATTTTGTATATTTTGCAGCTGGGTGTCCTTATAGTTTATTGTGTGAGGAAAAAAAGACATCAAACTTCCATACAGCACTTGAATATATTCATTTACAGAATTAAAGCCAATATAGACATATATCAAATACACAGACACACAAGAAAGAAAATATATCCAAATCAGCTTAATGAAATTTACCACGGAAAGCACATTAGATAACACTGCATTCAAGGATATTTTTAACATGTAAATATGCTGCATAAATGTAAAAAATAAGTAAAGACAGTTGCTGTTCTCCCTTGCAGTAGAGGAGCCTATTTGCATTCAGTTCACTGGTTATATTTGGTGGGAAAGCTCAAAAGTGCCCACATCATTACATTTGATTTTTATTTTCATCTGCAACATTCAAAAGCCCATTTACATTCATGCCAAATTCTTTCACTCGCTCTCTCTTTATCTCTATCAATCCCTCTCTTCCCCTTCCTGTCACTCCCCCTCTCTCTCTCTGTCTTTCTTTCTTTCTTTCTATCTGTCCTTTCTTCGATCCGTCTTTCATGTCACTCCATTAGCAGGGGTTGCAGAGGGGGAGCTGATGGCTTCTCTCTCCGGCGTCCTTGCTGCGGTTTTGCTGCAGCTGCTGGGCTGCGATAAAGAGAGGAAAGACGAGAAGTTTTCACACTAATTATTACACAATAATGAAGCACTTGGTAAAAGGCACAGTGAAAATGAAGGTCAAACAGTCATTAATATAAAGTGAAAAGAGTCTATTAGAAAGCATCTGTAAAGTGAACAGAGATTACTGGAGAGGGGATAAAGAAATTTCTTTTACTAGATAGAAATGAGTTAAGAACATTTACCGGTTACACTGGCAGTACTTTTTGGGCATCGGTGGCTGCCGGCCATTCTTCATGGTTTCAAATTTCCTCTGTAGCAGAAAAAAAACACTTTTTTTTGTTTGCCTCAACAGTCTTCATCACACCTACTAATTTTAATATGAGCAGTAAGATTTCCCTGGCTGATTTTATAAACTAACCTTCCTTCTTTTGATTTTCTTGCACAAGATGATGACAAACACCATCAGGAGGACCACAACAACGCAGCCTCCTCCAATTGCAGCCCACATCCACCAGCTGAGCCCCAGCAGCTGACCAGCTTTAGGTGGAGAGTGAGTAACACCTAGTTGAGAAAACATGAAAACAGACCATGGCAGAAAGCGTGAAACCAAAGACACATCCAGTGGTATTTATTAATACGCGCTCAGTGGCTTTACACAAACACAAGCACAAGCAGTGCGTACAGCTGGGACAGGAAGGCTTACGGCTGCCGTCCTTTGGGTTTTTGATTGAGGACGGTGTAGTTGTTTGCGGCTCTGAAACAAAAACATATTGCTTTGGTCAGTGGCCATACAGGTAGATTTTGTTGTTTCATAAGCACAGATCTTGGTTAAAGTGTCCTACCTTGAACTTTAATTTCTAGTCTCTGACTATACTCCTCCCCGTCTTGAGAGAACATGCAAGTCCAGATTCCTGCATGAGAGCGCGCTACAGGTTTAAGTTCAACAGTCTGTGACCCTGCATGTGGGCTTCCATCTGGCCTCTGCCACTTCACTGGAGAGTCCGGAGGGTCCAGACCTCTTACTTGACACTGGAGCGTGACCTCGCTGCCCAGCGGGATCTCTTTAGAGGGCCTGGCAAAGACTGACACAGAGCGGGACAACAGACGGGGGCGAGGATACAGTGAGAATCATAAAGAGAGAGGGGAGGCTGTGCTGGACGAAGGACTTCATCCAGATCATTAGGAACACGCTCATGACATGATGGGAAATGAAAATGTATCGTTGTACTTATCGCTGTACAAAATGGTCACAGCTTTACAGGCTGGAAAATCTGGATTTTAAATCATGAAATGAAAGGGGTACATCGATTTTACACATGAAGGTCGGTTTAATCATCACAAGAAATGCTGTTCAGCTTGTGAAAATAGTTGTAGAGCGGGGAGCTTTATAAAGTTTTAAAATTTTCCATGATGATGTTATCTCAGCCTGGGCTCAGACAACTTTTTCTTTCAAATCAGGAGGCCGGTGTTAGAATCTGGAGGACGGGAGTTTAAAAGATATGAAAGTTTACCAGTAAGGGAGGGTCAAATGAAAGACATTATAAAGTTATATCACAGAAATTTTGCAATGTAGTTAATGTGGCGCTTGAGCCATATTATTTCAGCTTCTGCTGCTTTGATATATTTTCCTTTTTTTTTTTTTTTTAAATCGGTCTCCTGCAAATCCCCCAAAATTCATAAAGATGCAATAACGCACTGCTGGAACACCCCTTTAAGGGTCTTTTATCTTACACATGTATGTGTACATAATCTTTAACATTAAACACAATATTTGCCAACAGAAGCTCAGTTTAGGGGCACTTAGCTTGGGAACCAGAGGGCCACCGGTTCAAGTCCCCGTATCGGCCATGTATGGAGTGTGGACTGGCAAGACCTGGGCACTGCCAAGGTGCCTTTAAGCAAGGCAGCTAACCCCCAAACTGCTCCAGGGGCATCATAAAAAAGGGGTTTTGCAAAGAGGTACATTACAACCGTGCATTGCCTGACTGTGTGGACTAACAAAGAAAATTAAAATTTTAGATTGTTTTGTGCATATACTGAAGGTTTTTCTTTAAATACAATACAATGAGTGTCACAAAAAAAGTATTTAAAATTGGGGCATGTTAAATTTTGGCAGCAATTTAGAATCCTGATTGTACTGATGAAGTAAACCCCACTCACTCTGTATACCATGCAATGCAAAGTATGTTTCTGCTCACCTGAAAACACGAGGAGTCTGTGTTCATACTCTTTCCCATCTACCAAACAAGTGAATTTTCCCCCATCTTGTTCCTTCACTCTAGAGATCTCCAGGTTTATGTCGGACCTCAAGCTTGACCTTTCTGCAAGATCTGTTTTGTCTAAAGCAGAAAATTGATGCAAATAACAATGTTTTAAAAACAGTGTCTTGTGTTGTTGATGATATCACCCATTTTATTTTTTAAAATAGTTGTCTGTACCTTTTGAAGGGAGTCTTTGGATTTTTAAAAGTCTAATAATCCGGATATTTTCACGTTGCCACTCCAGGGAGGAAGCGAATTTATTGACGCCACACTTGATGGTGGTTTTGCTCCCTGGTTTTGTGAGGATCACACTGCCTGAAGCAAAGAGTGCCCTCAGCACTGAAAAGAAAGGGTCACATTAATGAAGCACATATCACTGATATATTTACAGGAGAATACCACAACTCTGCATATTACTACAAGAACAAACAGATGTTACTGCCATATATTCTATTACTTCACATAAGAGACTCAAACAGTGAAAATAAAGTCAAAGGATAATTTATCAGGTTAAATTTAAGGAGTAAAACACAACTGCAATTATTTTTTAAAGTAGTTTAAGAAACTCACAAAACATAACAGGACTTCTTTAAATCAGGTAACTCATTTCTTTATCATAACGGATTATTTACAATAAATTAAGTATTTCCACTCACCGAACCCAAACCACAAGATTGTCTTCATTGTGAATGTTGGATCTGAAGGGAATTAGCAGAAATTAGCACAAATGTACTTTTTAGATAAACACATTTAACAAAACAAATAAAAACAGGTTGGAGATACCACAAACAGCTTCTGTTTAGATGAGCACTTCACCAAAATGCATGTGATCCCTAACCACCGAGCTACTGTTGCTCTCTACTTCCTTCCTCTCTCTATCGCTGCTATCAAAAATGTAAAACTTGCTCATGTAACCTTGTATAAAAAAATGAAACAAACGTCAGTGGGAAAATTCCAGCATATGTTTTGGCTCTTTTGCATTTAATTATCAGGCTCAGTCAGGCATTTAAAGATGCTTGGCTGTAGACCAAATGTATCTGATCATACTCCTGAAATGAAAAGTTTGTTAAAAATTATTTTGTTGTGAAGTTTTCTTAATAAAGCAACCAAATAAAATGAATTTACATGAAACTTCTGACAAGCTGTTCATCACTATTTGCCGCAGTGTTCGAATGTATTTCAAGATTTTGAAGGGTAGCAGAGTTCAATTTAGCGAGCTGATTTTTAAACAATTTTTCATGTTAAGACCAGTAATCATATCTTTGCAAACAAGTTATTTTGAATAACCAGAATAATTATGATCTGACCAGATAATTTATACTTATCAGAATTCATCAAAAATGTCCAATTTGACATGTCAACATATTTCACCGCAGTAACCAAAAAATAGTTATAAATTATGGATAATTTAAGGCCTTAAAATCAGCGTAACCTTGAAATACATCCTAGACGCTCTGAGGCAAGGTTACGCACATTTTGCCTCTTCACATTTGGTTAGGAAGCATTTCATCGAAACTCCTACACTGAGATTTAAAAACATAACGTATTAATAATGAAGAGAGACAATAGCAACCTACAAAACCTTAAAAAAATATTAGTTTCGAATTGTTTCATTCGTCATTACGTTTGAACTACATTACGGAAGAAAAGGAAAAAAAAATGGTTTCAGAACGGTCAAATTACATCAATAATTTTGTTTTACAATATAAAACTTGATTTCATAATCTATGAAAGGATCTTACCTTAATTTTGAAGCAGTGCGGTGTCTTTTGTGCTTTTATTGAAGGTCAAAATATTTGCTCATCCTCTCTGTGCTTCACTTCATCGAAAACAAGAGCGCAAGGATGCCAAAACTGTAGAAGGCGGAAGACATCTGAAAAGACGCGTGCACTTTGGAAAGTTGTAGGCCGTTGCAAACCCAGAGCTCTTTGTGGGTTTGTTCTTCATGTCTGCACTTTCTCGCAAACTAGGCCTGGGATTCTGTACACAGTGACATTTTCACATAAAGCTAAAAAAAAGTTCTGTGCAGTTGCTTAAAAACACGAATAACCTAAACAACACAACCATGAATTGTATCAAAATCTCGCAATCTGTAGGATTGTGCCAAGTCATGAACACCAAGTAAATAAAAGATGATAAGCCGATTGTAGCGGAAAAGTTTAGTATAAAAAAAAAAAAAAAAAGGCAGAGTGACAGAAAGACAATTCTTTATTCGTCACAGCAGAAGTAACAAAGGATTTGTTTGCAAAATAAAAACAAAATAAAACAAAAATCACCCAGATATCACCCTCACCAATCTTTCGAGAAAAAAACGAGCTGGTTTGGTGTTTTGACTTCTTTTTTTATTTCCTTTTTGTAACACATATTTGAGTTGTTTTTTTCTTTGACCCTCTTAGCGTGGATGTTTAACTTTTTTTTGTTTGTTTCCTACTTCCTCACTGAAACAGGCAGAGGAGGAGCTGGCGCCAAGCTGAACTGGTGACACCGAGCTATAACCGTCCAATAAAAGAAGAGAGGGCTGGAAGCAACATATTTCGATGGGGAGTGGCAGTGACTACTGATGGCAGTGGGAATCAATAGTCAGGACATGGATAAAGGTAGTTGCGCAAACGTATTAATAAAGAGTGAATGGACTGAGCGAACAAAGTTCCTTTGAACGTTCGGGGCCTGTTTCATGAAGCAGGTTTTCTGAATTATCTGGATACAATTGCTGAGTAAACCTGGAGCGGCCGTTTTAAACAGTTTTCAGATGGTGTTACTCAGCAAAGATATCCAGGTAACAAACTGAATCTGCTTTTCTGAACAGGCCTGTGGTTTGTAATCAATGGATCAAAAGGAAAAACCTCCCCCCAACACATTATCTGTACATTTGCACCAATTCATTTAACTGTGTATATAAGCAATCTGAGGGATGTATTTACACTGTCGTCAGCTGTGAGGCGTGCCGGGCAATTGTAAGAGCTTGGTGGGGTGCGACTATGAATGTTGTCTTGTGTGTTTGTGTTAGCGTCCACATTACTCCTCTTTCATCCCGAATGTACCGCCCCTCTGTCTCATTCAGCCACTCTCCGGTAGAAGTAGAGGTATCCCAGGTCTTTGGGAGGTTTCTCTGAGGCGCACACCTTCTGGTCGTTGAAGATGACCCACCTGTGAAACACAGAGATCACTCAGTTCAGAGAGAGAGCTACTTGATAACAGAGTTAAGTTATAGATTTGATTATTTGTATACGAAAGAGTGGCTTTGTCAATCAGCTGGTCTTATTTGACAACTTGAAAAGAGTATTCAGAAGAGAGAAGATTTCAAGGTGTGTCTGGGGGCATGAGGGTGGGCAACAGGGAGTGCAGGACAGCCTGTCTGTGCAGCGTCTATGAACAGGACAAATCTCACTGTATTGTCCCTTGTAGTCAAGACGGTGGCAAAGATAACAAAAACAGGGACTAACTCATCTTATATCGTCCCTAGTTTTAATGGATTATAACGTTTCGGGTATAGAATTTATCTACAGATGCTCCACATCAATGGATGTCAGTTTTTAAACCATGGCGAAGGCTGAAATGTTGACTGATGCTGCCTAAAATGCTTGATGGGGTATCTATACGCAAGCCTTTGCTTGATAAGACACCCTGTAATTTATTGATAAATTTTAACCCCCCAAGGTCTATTTATTATTTTCATCAGTCTTCTTTTATTTAGCTCCTTGACACAGAAATGGGTTAGAACAATGCCACAGTGTTTTTGTTTTGTTTTTGTTTTTAAACACAATGGCATTAGACTGGTAATTGGTTTCGGCAAGTTCAGGTATCAGAATTGGTATCACAAAGGAAAAAACGGTATTGGAACATCTCTAACTAAGAGGAGTGAGGAGTCAGCAGTGAATGACAGTATAAAACAGTCAATGAAATTTGACTTTTTTAAAATAATGTGTTAATCACTGCAACCACGAAAGGCCGTTAAGCATACCGCCATAAATTTGGGGCTAAATATTAAGCTGATGGGTCCAGTAGTATATGAGATTAGCTGCAGAGAGACAGATACATACACTCACACAAACACATTATCCCTTCATGGCTTACGCCTGGCAGAGATAATAAAATCTCTACCACTTGGGTTTAAGAGACACCTGCTTTTCTGGAATGAACATCATCATATTAGAACACATAATGATCATGATTTAAACAATCGAATCATTTATTTGTTTTAAGACGCATTCAATATTATAGGTGGGATCACCAGTAATATCAAAATTTTGAATAAATGTGTTATGTTTTTGAGGGGAAATAAATCATTTAAAGCTCAGGTCTATGACAGTTTAATAGTTTGTACTGTGATCAAATCGGCAGCAAATATTGTTCGAGCAGACCTGGAGTATGGTGCCCCCTGCTGAGGCACCAGAGAACCAGCTGCTTCATTACATTAAAATATGTTTTTAAAGAAATTAAAGTATAAATGATACAAAACATAAAACTTCTGAGACTGTAACTCTTAGTTTTGTTGTTTCTTTCAGAACAAGGGATGCGCATGAAATTACACATCTGACGCTAATTTTTCTTTCAGGATCTGAGACTTGCAATCTTTTCTGAACAGCTCTGACTTTCAACTGACGAGGCTTTGAAACAGCAAAATATCACTAAAAAGTAGAAACACAAATGCAAAAACACTTACTGCTGATCCTTCTTAATGTGGCAGACGTAGTGGCCGCACATTGTACTTGTCCCCATGTGACTGATGAGCGCAAACAGCTCATACTCTGGATAAAGGAAAAAATGCGTATTATATAGATTATAACAAATAAAATGCAATTATTCTGGCTGAGAGAACACAATTCTAAATAAAAAGCCTGGCTCAAGTCTTAAATTAAAGATGGTGATGTTGCTGCGGTGTACACGTTATGCTTCTAAACACATCTCTGTAACCAGTTTCATCCTGCTCCTCAGGACTTACTGCCTGGTCCGTCTCTGACTCGAGGCCCAGGCGGAGGATCCCTGCCCCCCTCGCTCTCTGCGGCTGAGCGACCGCCCTCAGACACATCCATGGACTCCAGGTCATCCAGGTGGGAGAAGATCCAGTCCACTGCCCGGTCAAGGACATTACTCTGCGAAATAAACACCAATTAAAAGAGACATTATTAGAGAGTATCAACAAATTGAGTTTTTGGTCAAACACAAGCTTTGCAGTGAGTTTGTTTTAATTTTACAGTACAAGCACAATATTTAAACAAGTTAAAGGACCAAAAACAACTGATTTCTTCACGGGTTAACGATCAGGTTATAGTAGCAAATTATACAAATGGCTGGTTCAAGTTTACTTCTATAAAAGGTGCCAAATATTTGATAAAATCATAATAATATAACTGTTATAATGCAGAAAGTGTTTTCTTCACAAAAGGAGACTGACACTGTAACTAATGAAAACAGAAAAAAGCTTTGCTTACCTCGATCATCTGGAGTAGAGGTTTGAGGGTCACGCAGAGTGGTACCTGCAGCTCTTTGCCTAACTAGTTCACTTTTATAAAAGTGACCTGCCGCCAAATAAGTGGCAAAAAATATTTGAAATGTAAATCTTGACCTGCGCTTATTTTGGAAAAAAATGTTAAACTAACTCTTACTGACCTTTCAAAAAAAATCCGTAGCTGCTTCAGTAAAAGCCAGACCAATATTTGTTCGTTTCCCGGTGTTTCCAGTTTTCTTTGCTACTCTCATTTATCAGCAGTGTATCGTCTTGTGACACATTGTACTCAGTTATTTAAACACAAATATTTTCCAGCTGTTTCATCACACATGACAAAACCTTGATGGCTGATGTAAATTATTTTGTCACAACCACATACAGTAAATAAAACCAGTCTCTTATCAGTGATACTGACAGCTTAGTGCAACTTAAAACAAAATCCTGCTACTCATTTTTGATGAGGACTTAAGCTCAACCACTGTAAGAGTCTCCAGGAATGATGAAACTTGGCAACATTACTGTTTAAGTAAAAGGGAGCAGCTGTGCCTGCGTTGGCTCAGTTCTACTTTTAGAATAGGGGCATATGAAATTAGTCAAATCCCCATTTCTAACTGGAAGGAGTTTGAATCTAACCGTGGCTCGGAGTGCTTTGGTTGCCTGGTCTCGGCTGAAGCCCATGGAGACGATGGTTGCCAGGTGCTCCTCGGAGAGGCTCTCTGTGGGTGTGGTCCCGGCACCGGAGCTGCAGCCTGGCAACACCAGGGGGGCTGCGAAGTCTGCAGCCAATAAGAAGGAGACGATTAGCTAGAGTTAGAGCAGCATTCACACTGATTGGTGACTTGCTTTCTGCTAAATTTCCACAGCTCTGCACACCTGGGTCATCCATATGGCCCATGATCCAATTCATGGCAGCGTCGATTCCAGTGTTGCCAGTATAGTACACGGCTTTCCTGCAGGCCTCCAGTGGGAATCCCATTTCACATAACTGGGACACAGTGGAGTCATCGAGGACTGGGGCTGAATGTGTTCATAGGCAAAAGTTAGATGTACTTTAAGGATTTCAGTTTGTTTTCTGATATTCAATTTTTGTGGAAACACTGATTAATAACAACAACAAAAAAGAAAGCTTGTTATATTTGTGCCCTGAGCACTTTCTTCCAAAATAATAAAAAATTATACATAGAAATGTCAGCCCATATACACCAACAAGAAGCCATTAAGAAATTACTTTAACTTAAAAATTTAAATTAATTCACATTAAGCAAAAGTAAACAAATAATAAGGCAACTGAAGGACGCAAGGGAACAGAAAAGGAAGAAAAGAAGAAAAGGAGGAAACAAGGGCGGACAAATAAGAGCGCCACAGAGGGAGAGGGAAAAGAGCAGAAACGACAGACAGACTAACACAGCAGTGGGGAGTAGAGAGAGTCGTCCTCCTCGTTGCCATGGTAACCCAGGATACCTTTAACCTCCACATCGGGGGTCATGAGTGGGGGCGGGGCCACCTCTGGTAGAAGCTCCTCCCCCGGCTGCTGGCCGGTTGCACGTAAAGCGCTCAGGTCCAGAGTGTCGGGAACGTCGATGCTAACATCTGCACAGAGGACAATTAAACCCATCAAACCACTTAAGTCCAAACTTTCTTTTCAAATCTTAAAATTTTAGAAATAATACTGTAAAAAGTGAAGGCAAAACTGTTTAATTGTTATTATGTGCTGTGTTGCTCCTCAGCCTTTGTGTCCTCCTCACTCTTGAGCTATTTGCTGGTGTATCACAGTCCATCTGTGGGTACAGAAAAGCTGAGGAGCTGTACTTCCACTTGTGTGTCAGGACCGTAGAAATAGAACTAGAGTAGAACGGACATTTCCATTCATATCCACACAGCAGGATAGTAAGAGCAGCAGCTGTTACCTTTGCATTGTTATAACAGGCTTACTTCTGTATTGGGGCTGGTACGATATCAGATTTTCACTACACGAAAGATTTCACAATAACGATATTATTGCGATATTTATTTTAGGCTTGTTCACTGTATGTTTTCTCTCTTTTTTGGCAAATGAATTACACTCAAAAGACAAGAGTAGGGATGTTAAGAAAGTCTGTAATCATAACTGTACAAAATCAAACAGAAAGAACAATTACATTCATTGTTTGATTTCATTCATTGATTGTGAAAAGGCAACCAGATGGCATCTTTTTTACCTCTTTGTTTCTACCTGTAACTATGTGCCAAGAAGCTCTGTAAAGGAGAGCTGCCTTTTTTTGTTCCCTTCTCTTGTCTCATGTTTGTTTTGTATTGAAAGGGAGTTCAAATTAGGATGCTAACTTTTCTTTTGGATTGTTTATTTAGTTCTTGTGATTTTTTTTCTCGTTAGGGCTGGTTGGTTTGTTACTTTGGTAAGGGCCAGTTCAAATTCAGTTTCTATTTCTGTCCCCAAGACCAGCTTGGAGTCGTGACCCATTCAGATGCAACAGTTTAGAAATCCACAGTTGCACTTGTTTTGATTTCCCCAGAGACAGAAAAACAAAGATGTTTTTTTACTCCAGCAAACAACAAAAAAGGGACTTTTTAAACAGTGGAAAAGCTGTTTGTTGGCTACGCAAATCTGTCATTTAAATTTCATGTGTGTCCACACACTGCTATTTGTTTAAGCAGGACGTAATCAGAGCATGTAAATCACAGTCCAATCATTTATCAGAGATAAAAGAGAAACTGACACTTAGATTTTGTCTGTATTAACTGGAGGTAATACATTTCCCACTTACCAAACTTTTCTTTAGGTCTAATGTTGCTCATTTTAGTTTGACCATTTGAAGTTTAACACCAACTAGTTAGGAACAAGTATTTTGCCTGTGGCCAGGCCAGCTTGTATAAAATATATTGATCTTTTTCAAACAATAATTTAATATTTTCTTACCAAGTTTCTTGGGCACCCAGTCAAGGCCAAAGGTGAACTTCTTAATCTGGATGACCAGGTGGTCGGGGAAAGAGGCAAAGCGGGTCGTTCTGACAAAGGAGACAAAAGCTGATATTAATAAATACATCTCAAAATTTGTTTCATCACTTCAGTACGTGTGGCTGTTTCTCTTCATACTTGGTAGCAGTAGTCTTGGACTGTACGGCTGAGCTCCAGAAATCTGTGAGGATCTCTGGTTCACTGAGGGCCGCCATGCAAGCTGTGAAGGGGATTTGTGCACGCACTGTAGGGGCTGATGAGTCCCCCTCCTCACGCCGCCGCTCTGCCTCCTGAAGCTCTTCTGTATGAGAAACATGTACACGGCTTAGAAACAACTTGTCTAATAAAGGATACACAAAATTGGCTTTATTTGCCAATACGGTTTGGCCTTGTTCACATGACAATAGGTTTTTTTTTTTGTTCTTCTAAAATGTGATATTACAAAGTTACACTGCCAACCACTTGTCTGGCATGCATACTACAGTGTTTTCGATTGTTTATGCGGATCCTTGTGCATGTGGATCGTTTTTACAGTACTGTCATATGAACACAGATTTTTTTGAACCGCAAAGGAAAGACTTTTACATTTTTAGCAGGGCTGTTCCTTTCTAAACATGGCCTAAAATAGGTAAAACAAAAGTAACTCTGATCATGTCATCGACTCAACTGCATAGATTTTGCAACACTAAATCTTGAGAGTACCCATTTTTTAAGATATTCAAAACCAGAAGGACATGTAACACTTCAAATAGTCACAAACATGCCTATTGAAGCTAATAAACAAACAACTGATTCTGGTTTTGCAGTGACATTATTCATTGTTTTACACACTGCTCTTCTCTTAAAGGTCAGTCTGTTGAGAATATGACCTTGTGGACGTGGTAAATGTATCAGGCTTTTCTAGTCATTCAAACACTCAAAGCACTTTCATACTACTCGTCACATTCACCCAAGGATTCTTCAACACGAACCAGGGATCTAACGGCTGACCTTATAATTAGTGGTTGACCAACTCTACCTCCTGAGCCACAGCTGTGTTGTGACTTTTCAAAGCATAACCAATGACAAGACAGCAGTTTGTAATATCACTGACAAACTAACTGAGCTAACATGTGCCATATTGATATTGACAAAAGTTTAAACGTTTCTATTTGTATCTGTGATCAAAGCAGTTTAGAGCTAGCTGAAGAGGGTCGCAGATTATCCAGTGGACTTTAAGAGGTTTTCTACATACACAGAACTTCTATTAATGAACTGCTTCACAGCGTAACTGGCAACTAGATCAAGGTCTAATTGACTGCATTTATGTGTAAAAATGTGTAGCCCGCCAAGCTAGTAAAAGGAACTTGGAGTGGGGATCCATTTTTAATTGAAGCTTTCCAGTATTCGTTGACAGCTGAAGGCTACACTGTGGCCTCTGCAGTGTGATTTGCACCCCTCTGGAAGCAGAGCTAACACTGCTAATCGTGTGTAGAACAGCATACAGAGTTTGACACTGTATACCCCCCCACCTGTGTTGGTAGCCTGGTCCATCGGCACAGGCAGCTGGACGATGTAATCCACCCGCTGTGTGTACTTGGCTTTCTGTGATTGCTGACACACAATCCTCTCCTCAACCAGGAACCTGAAGGCTTCAGACGGGTTGGACCCAGAGCGACAGTTCCTCTGTGGGGCAAAATAATTAATAATATAAGAGAAAAGCTGGGGACCAAAAGGAGAAGCAGAGTGAAAGTGTTACTTTACCTCCACCATGTTAATGAAGTGCAACAAAAACTCCTGAGCATCCTGTTGTCGATTGGTGGAGAACTCCGGGTGGCCCCGCCCAACAAGTGCTTTGAACATTCGTGGTGCTATACCGATTTGGTCTCCCTGCAAACAAAGAACAGTGGGACTTGTCAACAGTGGGGGCTAATATTAGGAAGCCCACTTTCTCACTTATTTCTGAGAGTAAATCCCACATGTGTCATGGATATCTGTTAAAACTAAGATGTGTAAATCCTCTGTGACTGATTGTTTCCTCTTACCCTGGGTTCAGATGCACCGTTTTCATCTCCAGGGTCTGGTGCTGGTTTGGAATACTCTCCTGACAACAGACCGTAGCCGAGCTTGGCTCTGTGATCAACAAACAAAGCCGACATCACTGCACATCCAACAATATACCAGAGTCTCACACAGGAGGAGGATTTGGATATAGGCCTAGATGTATTTTTGGCTTTCAAATAACATGGTGGAATGGCTAATCAGGGAGAGGACTTTCTCATCTCTGGCGGGTATAAAAAAGTTTTTGTACAGCAACAGAAGTAGAGAGTGCTTGAATTAGGCCACAGACACATCAAATCTGGCTAATTTCAATCAAGTGACAAAAAGATTATAGTAAAAAATATAATCTGATCTTTTTTTCCAGACAGTTTTGTGATTTAAAAAATGAGCAAGGTTTCATGTTGGTTTTCACAAGGAGAGGCTCTGTCAGTTTACATGGTAAACAGTAAATATATAGCATAGAGCTAAAATGACAAGAGACCAGGTGTCAGTATAGTTTAGAAAACCCCACATTAAAAACAAAAATCACATTTAAATACGGAGCTGCCTGGAAAGGAATCTGTAATCAGCTTGTGGCTGACAGCTGGCACCCTATAAGTATGTTTGTGTGTATTTATGTGGATGGTTTCTTTCATCTACTGTGATTATGATGCAACAAAACCAAATGGGAAAGAAGACAGGGTGCATGTGTGTGGAAATTATAATCAAAAATTTTATCAAAAACTGTCCTTTGCTTTCCTGACGTACCACTGAGGGTGCTTCTTGGCATCTAATGGTAATACAAGAGCTTGTCAAAGAAAATGACCAGACAAGAGGCGATGACACTCACACTTGGGTTTTGAAGTCCTGGGTAGGGTCGCTTGGGGCTTCATCGATGATCTTGTCGATGTTAGACACATACCTGAAAGGCAAGAATAGAAGGATATGAAACAAATTCTTAACTTTCAGTATCTTACAGAAATGAACAGTGCAAAAAGAGACACTTTTCAGTTGCCTGGGTTCAGACCACAAAATGTACCCCTTCCAACGTGTTTACCTATTTGTCTCGCAATGTGACATGTAACAGCAGTTTCACAGTTGAAATAAAAAACGACCAGTGAGCGCCATAGAGGGAACAAACCATTAGCCAATCGGTGCCACCAGAGAGACTTTGACAAGCAGTGAGATGGAACCAATGAGAAGTCATGCTGCAATCCATTGCAAGTCCGAAACTGATCATTCGAATCGGCATTGCCAACTCCCGATCTAAATCTGTCCAGTTGCATCTGTTCAGGGGGAACATGGGCACCTGCAGCAAGCTGATGTTTGTATGTTCACTCTCTGTGCTTCACAGCATCTTTAGAGGACCTCCATAAATTACCACAGCGCCATGAGCAACAAAAAATGGTGAATAAAATGCGTCAAATGTCATTCTGTCATTAAAATAACAAACAACAGTTCAAAATTGTGCAAACAGGTGCCATGCGTAATAGAGTGAACTACAACCAATATTATTAAGTTGTAGAATTTTGTGTGAGTTTGTTTTTTGTGGATAAATATGAAGATACGCAAAGACTTATAAGACAAGCCCAAATCAAGTGGTGACCAAAACGTTGTTACAACACATTTCACAACAGAAAACCCGATATAAACCACTACATGAAGTAAGGTGTGATCATGTTGACAAACTTGTGCAAAATCCAATTTGGAATAACAACTTGAATGACCGTTCCATTGCACTTTTCCTTGTCGGAGGTCATATTTTTCATGTATTGCAGCATACAAACTAGAATGGACAACTATGGACAAGATAAACGCTGCTATCAGGGCTGCTCTAAATCCAAATGTCTTCTCAATATTAGCCAACATCTTAGTTTGTTTTACTTTGCTTCACTCCACTCCTACAACCCCAGCAAAACAGGTATGTTGGCATGGCTACGCATCAGTGTGGACTTAAAATGACTTTAGATTCAGGTGGGTATGTGGGTCTCTACTGATTGGCTCCCCCAAGGAAATCGGATAGAGGGAAGATGGAAATGGAGTGTTGACATTTCTGTCATTCTGTATTTCAGCTCTACTGCTGTAACAGCCAACTTGATAGCAATATTTTCATTGCAGTCTGTAACAAGAACACATGGTCAACATAACAACTAGGAGGAACAGGAGGAGGGGCTATGAGTAAAAGAGGGTACTGACTTGCTCTGGAAGTCTGGAACAGTGAAGAGCACTTGCATGACAGAGTTGAGGTAGCAGCTGTTGCCCAGATTCTTCATGCCGGTCAAACCGGGGCCGAACAGGGGCCTTAGAGTAGTCCCTGACTCCTGAATCACCTCCCACTCCCCCACACGCTGATTCACGGCAATCTCCAGCTCTGTCATTGTCCGCTCGGTCTGAAAGAAGAGAGGTCAAAATGAAAAAAGACAGGAATACCTGGAAGAAGAAATCGTGTCTCTGAATGGGACATTCTTGGCTAAATAAAGTATAAATAACTAAAAGAGGCAGGCTAAAAGCACACTCTGTTCTGTGCAGCAGCTTTCATTTATAATGGAAAGTTTTGAGAATGAGCGCAAAATTAGCCCATACAAAGTACAGTAATGACAGCAAGCAGACGAGGAAGAATCAGAATACATCATCACAGCAGTAAGTGCTGCACTTTGTCTTCTGCTCCATTGTAACACAATTCCTCCACCCCCCCGTCTGTGCAAAATCATTATGTGTGTGCAGCAATACATTAGCGAAACAAGAAACAACATTTCAGTGCACAGTGAGAGGTGCAGATATCTTAGACGTTGACAACTGTGTAGTCTGCACTTTGCATGAGAAAAGATGCAGGCGGCAAAATTAATGTCAGCGGGGAATCAGTGAAGAAACAGGTGAGGAGGAAAGTAGGCGTATATGATAATGGCTGAGCCATAAAAACAAAATCCCACTGTATTATTATTGTCCATCAGTAATGATACTATAATCCTTTGATATGTTATATAAACATATACAAAAGTATCAGTTAACAGTGTGCTGATGAGAAAAAAAACTGAGAAGGAGGACCAGAGAGCAAATTATTCAATAATATGAGTTTTCCTGTGGTATTCATTTTCCACTCTCTTACACTGTAGCTCAATTTTAGACCCCTTAGTAATACCATGTAATCAATGGCTGCTCTATGAGGGAGCCATAACGGTCTGGATGTCTGCCAACAGAAGGAAAAAAAATCCAGTATCTCTTACTAAATTTGTAACACTTCATTCGTAAAGCAGAGAGTTGAGCAATACTCCTGTCTACGAGAACTTGATCCAGTGTTTGGTTAGGTTTGGTTTGGTTTTATTTCAAAGATGTAAAGATAAATGATACAAGAATGAAAAATACAGCTAAATAAAAAATTATACAAAACAAGAAGCACACAAAAGATTCTCAAACACAATTTACATAGTACGGTTTACACGTCCGAAAAGTGTTGAACATAGCAAACCAGTGGGGAAAACAGGCAGATTTGACATTTGCAATTATCAATGAAAGAAAAACAAAAGAAAAATAACAGGTCTGCTTCCAATGAAAACAGCAGAAACACAATGCTTACCTTCTCCATGGTCATCATGTCGATGCCAAAGTGAGACAGGTGCTCTGGCAACTTGGAATCCAGTACCATGTCATCCTCATCATAGGAATACACATCTGGAAATACACAACAGAGGCAGCAATTAAGGCTGACAAGACTTAAGCAGACAGTGTGTTGTTAGCGATAGCATTGAAGAGTGAAGCCCCTATCAGCATGTAAATGGATTAAAGTGACATTTGCAGGTACCTACCATTTAATGTCCTGCAGCTGAGCAGCTAATTACCTATTTAGCCTGCAAATTATGTAAGCAGTGATTTTTTCCTTGGTGAATGTTTGATCAGTGGCTGGTTCAACAAGCTGAGGTGCAGGACAACATATGTTCATGTTTTAATACCCCTTCCCACAAAAATTAGCACATGCATGCAATTTTTCATACACTGTTACATCCCCTAAATATAGGCAACTGACTGCACTCCTGCTGCCAGTGAACATACTGCTGCAGCACATGAGTCTGCCTTTCCGTCAGTTTTTGTCTGTGTATGTGTGTGAGTTGTTTTGTTGGTGTATCCGTGCGACGTCACTAACAGGCAAAAAAACAGGTAAACAGGAGACGACAGCAGGAACAGAGGTCTTTAAAAACTTTTCAGGAGTTTCTTTCTCTATATATATCTCTTAATTATTCAGTCTCTCTCTCAAACTCAGTGAAGATGTATTTGGATCAGTGTTTTAGCGCTGCTTAGGAGGAGACGAACGCTAATTAGTGACATTGCGTCATTGCATTTCGCCAGTTAAGGAGCTGAAATTACCGCTATTACGCAGGTGTTGTGTTCCCAACAATGCCAATAGGAGCCGGAGGTGATAAATACCCATGTCTGCTGCAGAGTCATTTGACCTGGGTGTGAATGTTGATTAAATGCATTCTCATTGCATTAAAAAGCCAGATGTTAGTGGGTGTTAGCATTTTTTTTGTGCAGTGGGAATGAGGCTAAAGTAGATAAGAAGAAGACTATGAAAAAACTAATGTGGGTTGTTCAAAGTCTGTGGCTCTTGTGCTGTGTAGCAAGCTGCTGTCATAATATAACCGAATGTATAGAAACCAGTTCTACATAGCCTTAAAAAAAACAGCTATTTAATTCAAGCTGGACATTTTTCATCCAGCCATCTGCTTACCTGCTCCATCAGGAGTGATGGTACCAAGTTTGACAGCAAGTGGGTATCCTGTCTCCTGGAAGTGGAGAAGAGCATGGTTGTTGCCCCCGGAGCCATCGAAATACCTGCGACCACACAGCACTTTGCCGTCCGTCAGGTTCATCCAAAGATTTTCCTGGAGGTCACAAACCTCACATCGCCAGCCACTAGGAATTAGAACAGACAAGCAACCCAAACTCTCCAATAAATAAATGTGTTCTGAAACAAACACTTGACACTTGCACTGCCCTTGTAGGCTTTGAGTAATAAAACTGATCTCTGTTCTAAATTTATTATCAGAGACACAAAAGCGATAATGAACCGCTACAATAATGGATCCATGGATCCTAAATTCAAAAGCATTATTGCCAGGACATTTTTGCATTTGCAGTTTTGCACATTCTTTCATCATTTTAGAGCAAAATATAAGAGAAGCTTTGTCTATGAAGTCACTAATCTAAGAGAAACACCATGGAAGGTTTATTCAAGAGACAGCAGCGACATGTCTCACCTGGGAGGGATCTTGAGTCCGTTGTCAAGCTGTTTAAGGTCAGCGGCATGCTTCGACTCCTGTCTCACCTCTCCATCCCACTGTTGAACTTGTAAGGCATGAGAAACTGAGTCGGCTGCCATTATACCCGCCATTGACAGGGATACCTTGATGGACAGCAAATACATCAAACAAATTAGGCCTGACTAACAGCTCATAATTAAACTTCTAAACTACTTCATCCCCAAAGAATGTACTATCCAGATGTCCCTGTATATGAAATATACAGTAAGTACAAGGGCTGGACCTGAATATGCGGCTATTCAAATATTTGTTAATTGGGTAGGTATTTGTTTTTCACTTTATGGATTCATATATATATATATATCTTAAATCCTGTATTTGTTAATTCTGCACAGCCTTGTAATTTCAGCAAATCACTTCAACCCCATGCACAAACTGACCAAAGCTTCAAGTATTTGCTGTTGATCAATGCCAAAGCTCCGAAGCCCTAGATATTGTTTGACGACTGACTAATTAAAGATCTGTAAAAGCTGCCAATGTTTGAAGAAAGCCCTGTATTACTGAGAGCAATCAATTTTTTCACGTTATGGCAATGTGATATTTGATACTGTAAAAGCTGCACCAGTGTCAGTTCTAATATCGTAGGGTAGTATATTGCAATTGTGACAGAAGCTTAACAGAATGATAACATTTCTCTTGCCAGAATACACACAATAAACTCACTCGTTCTTTCACAACATCAGGCATGGTAGCAAGGTCCTCTGATGTCACCTCCTGTCTGTCAGGTAAAATGACCACCTTGACATCCTCCTCATACTGCTCCTGCTCTACATCGAAACCTCCTTCAATCCCTGGACAGATGAGAAACACAAGGGGAGGTAGACACAAATCGGCCTCAAAAGGGGACGCATTATAGCTGTGTTTGCATAAACAACCTCTCACCTATAGCCAATCTGGTGGGTTTTTTCTTAGGTGGGTGTCCAGATCCAGAGTTGTTGTCATCCTCCTTCTGGGGGAATAACACAGGATATTAGTAAGTGTTGAGATGAGATCATTTGCCATGTTGAGAAATGGTGCGGGTAAGTATGTGTGCATGTGAAATTGACTTCAGTCGCAAGGAAAATAAATCATATAGTTGAAAACAGTGTCCACCTTAGCCTTGCGAGTCCGGGTGATGTGGAAGTAAGCCCTCTGGCCAGTCCGGGCATGGTGTCTTTCCACATACTGACTCCCAAAGCCAAGGAAACTGTTCATGCACACATACAGGCCTCCTTCAGTTTCCTGTAATGAAGACACAGATTATGTTAAATGCTACAACCAGTCTTTATCTCTCTCCATTGTGACACAACATTGGGAAGTTAAAATTGAAGGCAGTGTTGATGTCTCAACTATGTCACATCATCAGTTTCAACTAGCTCTCCAGTCATCCTGCTAACGGTTGCAATTCAGCTAAACACGGGCTCAATTTTATCTAAATCGACGAAAAACGTCAACCTAAATACTAAAATACCCTAGGCTATGATATTTTAGAGAGCAAGAACATTCATCTCACAGTTATGACCATAAACGACTGAGTATGCTTGCTAGTTGGTTTGACAGCATACTCAGTTACACTGACACAGCTAGCTAACAAGCCGGAGCAGCTAAGTTTCCATTACAGTGCATTATTAGCTTAGCTTGACGCTAGCTTGCTAGTTAGTTGAACCGGGAATATCCAGGAAGCCAGCGTGTAAAAGTAGAAAAGCACTGACAAAACATTACATGGCACATGCAGAGGAGAGAGTGGGAGTGAACGAGACATTAAAAAAACTATTTATTGGCTGACGGCTGGATTTGCAAAGGGAAGATGGCTCACCGGCGAGGAAAATGACAAGGCGCATTCGTCTTTGTGGACACGGTCCCCGGGCTTCGGAACCCGAATTGTGGACAAAACCGACATCAAAACCTCACCAACATCCGCCATGACGAGCTTGCTAGTTCCGCCGTTCAGTGGGACACTTGCTCCTCTGAGTTTGGACCCCCAGCCTCTTAATTCCCCGGCTCGGAAGAGTGCCCGTTGTCTAGCCCGTCTTCTGCTGTCTGTCTTTGGCTGAATGAATCATGAGATGCTGCCTTGTGTTGAGGGAAGGCCGAGCGCACTCAGTTGCCCGCACGCCGAGGGGCTTCGGCTCGTTACCGTAATACGTCGATTATCGGAACCCGCTGTGATTTTGCAGGCAGAAAAATTACGTTTACTGTATAGACCAGGGGTCGGCAAAAAGAGCCATTTCTGGCCCAAAACAAACAAAAAAAAATCTGTCTGGAGCCGCAGGTAACACAACACATAGTCAAACTAGCCTATCAATATTATTAATGGGTATATATGAGCATTCATTAATATGTTTTACCACTATTTATTATTTTTTGTTAGATTAACTTTGCAGTGTTGGTGGTAAAAATTAAAAGATCTATTCATGCATTGTTATTATTATTATTATTATTATTATTATTATTATTATTATTATTATTATTATTATTTATTATTATTATATGCATTATTAACTTCTCCATTTTCCTCTGAGACTTCTCTTATCTTGGATTTGGAATCCATAGTTAGTCAAGCTTTTTTGATTCAGGAGCGTCCACCGCTTTTGAAATTTGGCAAAATTAAGCAGAAAAGGCATCCAGGCCACAAAAATATGATGCATATTTTAGTTAATGAAATGCTAATACATTTTCATTCTGTGTACAGGCTAAATATTTTTGCAATTGAAAAATTGAATGAAAACTTTTTAAAAATAATCGCCATTCATTTCCATTTAATTTTTAGTCAGAGCCACAGGAGCCACAGGAGAGGAGCTAAAGAGCCGCATGTGGCTCTAGAGCCAAAGGTTGCCTACCCCTGGTATAGACTATATAGATTATATGTATATATATATATATATATATATAACATTGTCAATATGGACTTGAAAACTATTTAAATTGCAAAATAATGGAATTGTAGACGTGATTTAAAAAATGCAATTAATCGTGATTTTTAAAAACGAATTGTTTGACAGCTCCACACACGTGCACATTTATTTATTTTTAATTTCTTTTATTTCATAGCCAAATTCATTAATTTCCTGCTCATGTTTATTTATTAAAATATATTAAAGTGTTTATTTAATATCGCTAAAATCACTGTTTAAAATCCAATATCCGATGTCTGCATGTGGAGAGTCTAATGACTGATAAATCACTGATACACGATGTTCACCAGACAATAGGTATTTTCAATTCAACCTGTTACTTCTATATTTACGGTAACGTCCGTTGAACTCACCCAGCTGCTTCCTCTCGCGGTCACATAGAGGTACTGCAACCTGACGTGCTTTTGAAAACATCGTCTCGCGTTAATTAGCTTAAAACGACCCAATATGTTACATTTATATGTTAAAACTAACGAAAATACCAGTCGGATAAGTTAACGAGGACTAGTCGTGGATACATCTTGTAAAATGATAGCCTCTACTTTCCTTAACCGGGAGGAAACTTTCTGTACGTCTCTGTCTTTCATTCCCCAAATATTTCCATAGTCCCTCCTCTTCTCCAAACTCCGTCTCCTCCGCAGGGTTTGTTTCTCGGACCATGGCGCTGCACTCCGATCATTTCACTGTATACGTGGCGTTTTATTTTGGTCTTTTAGCATTGCTAAATTTTACCTCTGCAACCCCAGGTGGAGGCAGCACTAGTGTTTCGTCTCTGCTGCAGCCGTATGACTTCTTGTATTACAGCGGAGTGCGGTCATATTTTGGTGGGGAGTGGGCGAAGGCTGCGGAGCTGCTGGAGAAAGCCATCGTAACCAAAGAGTCACTGCTCAGGGTCCGCAGGCAGTGTCATGATAACTGTGTGGAGGCAGGGAGAGAGGCATTCAATAAACTGGGTAAGTTATCAAGTTTTATATACTGTTTGTTTGTGTTGAGAGAGAGATGTAGTTTAGAGAGGGATGCAGTGATTCAGTGCTGGAGGTGCACCATATTCATTATTATGGTCTTGTTCAGTGGTTATTTATTGGTAATACCTTAATCCACATGGGCAATAAATGAATGAAATTCACTTTTCCATGATTCAATAAAAGCTCGTGCACAAGTCATGTTTACTTACACTATGGCTTTAGTATATACCAGCGGTCGACCTATATTGGTTTTTCAGGGCCGATGCCGATACCGATTATTAATAGCCTATTTAATGAGACCGATAAGCAATATTTGAAGCCAACATGCATTTACAATAAAATGAAAATATTTCAGTCGAAATTTCGAATTTGGAAAATAAACTGCAACACAAAGTTTTGTTTAAGTACCTTTAGCAAATATTTAAGAAAAAATATAATATTTAAGAAATAGCTCCCTGCGGTTTTACAAAGTAAAGTTCCTCCCATGTTGACATTTTCTTTGCATGTATTGCAGACTTCCTTACTTGGTGTTAGTTAAGTGTAATATGCACACTTTTTTTATTAATTTTATCGGCAATCTTTATAGTAAAACGCTGATACAGATAATCGGCAAAATGCCAATTATTGGCCCCAATAATTGGCTAGGCCGATAATCTGTCAACCCCTAGCAGGTCATATACGTCAGCTGTCAGCACTCCAAAGAGTAATTGCTTTCCCTCTCAGATTTGTTTCCTTTCATTTTTAGAGCCCTCAAGAAAATTTGAATATATTCCCAAGGGGAAAAAATCATAATATGTAATAGAAATATTGTATTTTCTTTTATTTTCCCTATAACCATCTTGTGATCCATCAGATTTGTCTTGGGAACCACTGATTTATGCAGCAACTACAGATATTAGTATTAATGATTTGATAAAAACACATTTTTCTTTAAATTCTAACATTCAATTGTCTTCCTTTAGTTTATAATAGTATTAAGTCTATCATTTTGTGGGGCTGGGCGATATGGAGAAAATCATATATGAAGATATTTTCGAGCAAGTACCATGATATCAATACTGCAACAACATTGTAAGGTTGACGATTGGTGTTTTCACAAAATATTTACACTATGGGATTTATGATGAATAATGTAATGACGAAGTGGATAAGAGAAATAACAGAACAGCTAAAACAGTCTGGTAAGTTCCAAAAAAATCCATCTCTTTGCTGTAATGCAACCTTTAAAAACAGGAAAAGACAAGACTCGTGGTATCCAAAATTAAGATGATATCTATATTAATATAATATCAATATATTGCCCACCCCAAGTAGTTAGTCAAACTAACTGCTGTAGATCAAAGACAATTACTTGTCAGAAACTAGATAAGATTAGGCCTACTATAAAGTAGCTTCCCTTATTTGCTGTCCCTGAGTGTGTGGCTAAAATATGAGTATGACCTCCATAAGATAACTGCATTGCAAAATCAAAAAGGAGTAGAAAAACATAACTATGAAATAAGCTGAAATAAATAGTGTTTATTATCTAGACATTATTATCTTTTGTTCAAAGGACAGACAATGTTCAACAGTGTTTTTTACTCCCAAAAATGATTCAAGTTTTCTGTATTGTTAGACTCTGCAGAGGGGAGTCTGTGGGACCTCTGGACCTTGGATTGGATGCAGCAGAGGGCTGAATGTATGAGGTTCTGTATTGGACGCTCTGTCTCAACTACAGGACAGCTCCCTGTTTCTACTGACATAGAATATGAATTCAGCAGTCGCAACCCTTACAACTTCCTTCAGGTCACTTACTACAAGGTAAATTATTCTTCAGACATACTTTTAATTGTTGCTTTTCCATATTACCTATTACATATTATCTTATTTCAAAGTGATATTTTAAGAGGCAGCTCAGTGTCTATACTGTGATTCTCTAACTGCACATCAGTTGGAAAAGCTGCAAAAAGCGGCATCAGCAGCTCATACCTACTTTGTGGCCAACCCGAGTCACTTAGAGATGAGGAACAACATTGAGAAGTACAGACGGATGGAAGGAGTGACCGATGACGCCTTCCAGGACAGAGAGCTGGAGCATGAGAAACACTGGGTGAGCAGGGAGGGGTGTTGTCTTTGTGAAGGAGTGGGGGATGAAGTTGAGGTGATTTTGCACATTTAATAATGCAGTAGTTAACTGAGATGTTTACAATTCCTTAGGCAGAAAAAATGTAATGTAATGTCCATAAACTGCACAGTTTTGGCTGCTAAAATATAGAAAAATAGGGACCAAATAAGGGAAGACAGAGACAATTTATGAAATAGTTGAGAGTCAAGCTTTCCATAGACTTGCTATTTGTTTACTGCGTATTAGAAAAGGTTAATAATTTACATTTTTCATTTCAATTCAGTGTGATTCTCTCTATGGGCTCAGAATTTTATATGGCCACTCAATACATTACCATTGTTTTTTGGGCTGTTCAGTGGAGCAAATCTAGCATCCATTTGCATATTTTACCAGCATTTTGCCGGTGGCTGTTGCTATTTTCCAATGCTTTCAAGTAAATCATTTTGTTTGGGTAAACAGGACTGAATTACTGGGTCAACTGCAGTAGGAAGGATTTGACAGTCTTCTCTGCTGCAGAGAAATATTTTGGAGATGTGAGTGTGGAAAGACAGCCATGACCTGAGGGACTGAATTCCTCTCTCTCTGCTTCACTTTCTCTTTTCTAATCATGCAACCCAAACTTGGCGTTACCTATTTGAGGCTTCTGTCTGAGCTTCTTGTTTATGAGACACACTTGTTAGAACAAGGTTAGGCTGGTTTGAAATAGACTTAAATGTTACGGCATGTCCCAAAATGTGTCCATCCTTTTTCAATGAACAGAACAAACTGTATCTTCTTCTTTAATCTAACTATGTCACTCTCTTTGACGTGTCGTCAAACACAGGCCCTGTATGATGCTGCACTTCAGTTTGAGGCCTCCTCTGACTGGGTGCGAGCAACGCAGAACTGGAAAGCGTGTGTGAATGAAACACTGCGGCAGACAGACGAGTGCAGGGTGCAGTGTGAGGTGGCCTCCCAACCGCTGCCAGAGGACAGGGGAGTGGACAGTGTTGATGGCGTGTATGAAAAGGCTGCAGGTATATAAAAAACAACAAAGGCTCCTAAACTGCAGCTTGACTTTTCTGCTTTGAACGAGACAGACCATTAACAGAAAATACACATTTCCACTGTTTTTCTTTTCTCTTTAGTTCTTTCTCTCTCCCTGCTTTCGTGCCGGCAGTCCTGTGTGACTCAGGTAGCCACAAGACCGGGAAGGATTTCTGCTCAGGAGGACTTCTTGCCTACACAGCTGGAGCATCTGCACATTGCACAGTTTAAAGGTCAGCGCTCGGAGGTCAAAGTGAAGACCTGTGTGAATCGTCCTCTGGATTTCCATTACCTCACTATCATACCACAGTTATTTCTAAGTTATTTTGCATCCCTGCTTCCCCACAGCTGGTGACATTAGCGGAGCCGTGCAGACACTTCGCTCTCTTCTCCTGTTTTACCCCACTGACAAGGACTCCGTAGACAACCTGCAGCTCTACTATGAGACACTGGGAGGCGACACAGAGTCACCGGGCACACAGCCTGCTCAGGTACCAGGGCTCCCGAGGATCCTTCGAAAGTATTAAAGAGTATTAAATTCATAAGTTAGGGGGAAAAAGGCCTTAATTGTTGATTAAATGTCTTAAATGAATCTTTTAAATTAGAAATTATCAAGCTTTTTTTCAAGGCGAACCAAATGGATTCTTTATACCCTAATATGTTTGTTGTTTTCCATGTTTTACTCTAGAAAGTTTTAAATGATTTCAGCATTTGAATTACACCCTCTAACTTTTGAACTTGGCAAAAAGAATATTGCTTTATGCTGAGGTAAATCTTTGGGCAAAATCTTCTCTAATAAGTAATTGATGTCGGTTTATGTTTTTTTTTTCTTTCAATTTTAGTTTTTGTAAAATTGGCCTTAAATTTGACTTTGAGCGGCATTTAAAAGTCTTTAATCTAACTAGCCTTAAGCGATAGGAGCGCTGAGATACACCTAATGGCCATTACATTAAAATCACTACTCTGGTGGTAATAATATGAGTTCCTGTTATGTTTTTACTTTATCATTAGTGTTATGGCATTTCAGACAGGCAGATTTCATATATCTAAATATTTGTGTGCTTTTGTCACACAGGAGATTGTCAGATACATTAGTCGCGCTTTGGAGGAGAAGAAGCTACTGTATTTCGGTATGGAAAACCTAGACTTCACTTTCACTGACCCAGTAAGTATTAGGCACACATACACTATTCTGATACACAAAATTACATCCACAAATTTAACATTTGCTCTCCATCCAGGATCTTTGGACTCCTGAAGATGTTGTACCTGAACCACTGAGGGAAAACTGGAGGTGAGAAAGACTTTTAAAAAATCATTTGGTGCCACGGACTTCAGTAAAATGTAATATCAACTGAGTATTATTATACTTTCAGAGCTGAAAAAGAGAAAATGAATGAGAAAATGAAAGAGGGAGAGCAGCAGGAGGAGGTGGATGACAGTGGATTTTTTGCAGGTGAGACAGTCGGTCGACCCTATTGATTCAAGCTGTAGTCGTCTACACTTACCAATTTCCCCTCTCATCCTTTCTCATTCGTCCTCTCTCTAGGTGGTCCAATCCGTCAGGTGGGTGTGACCATCACCATGGACGACGAGCTTCTGAACGGGACCAATCGTGTGGTACTCGACGGAGTCATGACTGAAAAGGAGTGCGACAAAATACTGCAGTTAGCAAAAGTAAGTTCAGATAGTTAAAGCGGTTGGCCTTTGTAAACAAAGACCTCAGAATTTTTCAATGTGCACCCTATTTTTCCATGTTTTTGTGTCCAAGTGACAATTAGACGCAACAATATTTGAAATTAGTGGAGTACTGAACAAGTCTAACCAAGTTTTGCTCAAGGAGAAGTCATGTTCTGAGGTCTTGCAAGTTGAGTTGTTGCAGGAAGACAACGACAAATGGACCGGATCAAGTGATCAAGAAAAAAAATTTTAATCTCTACAGAGAACTGTACAGTCAACAGAGCCTGTCAGGAACAAAAAAGAGCACTTTTAGTGTACATAGACTGGCTATATTGCCCCATAGATTACATTGCAGCCTGATTCACAGTTGCCAGCTTCAGCACTCTTTGTCAGTACTGGGTCAGTTTCAAGAACTGTTGTTCCCATTTGTCACTTAGACACAAAAACATGGGAAAATAGGGCCTAGCTTTAAAATACAGAAGTTTTCTTTCAGTGGAAACAGAAACACTCACCTATAATTTTGTCTTGTCTCTGATAGTCTGCGGCATCTGCTGGAGATGGCTACCGGGGACGACGGTCTCCGCACACACCTCATGAGACGTTTGAGGGCTTGACTGTCCTCAGGGCTGTAAAGGTGAGACAATGTTTTAGAGTGAACCTGAATAACCTGCACACAATATTAATTAACTAAGTGTGATTGAAAATGAAAGAAACAAGCATCATGTATTGTCTCGCGGTGCAGTGATGATCTCATGCTTGAATGTGATTCACAAAGTTGTTTTTTCTCTCACATAATCTTCTCTCCCAGTTGGCTCAGGACGGCCTGGTGAACCAAACAGATGCCCGGCTGTTACATGAGCTGGGCGAGAGAGTGCGAGTGCTGCTGCACTCCTACTTCAGGAGCCCCACAGGACTCTTCATCTCTTTCACACACCTGGTCTGCCGCAGTGCCATCACAGGTAATACCAACATTAACCATACCTCTCTTCAGGGGGAAATAGAACAGGGCTAACCATGTAGAGCAAGTACAACTACAAGGACTAAAATACTGTGAACTTAAATGTTTTCTTTTGGGAAGTAAAATTGTGTTCTTTGATTTTCCAGGTGATCAGGAGGGCAGGCAGGACCTGTCTCACCCTGTCCATGTTGACAACTGTCTCCTTGAGCCAGAAACCAATCAGTGCTGGAGGGAACCGCCAGCATTCATACACAGAGACCTCAGGTACACAAAAAACATCGTAATCACTATGGAAACAAGCAGGGAAAACACAGCAGCCAAAAAGAAAAATTGCATTAGTAATGCCATGTAAAACTGTACATATATAAATGGACTATTTTAAGATCAGGTCTAAAAATATGTTTAATTTATTTGCTTCAGCAGAAGAAGAATTATTTAATGAATTCAAGAATGTAATTTATCTTATTTTGCATTGTGGTTGTTTGTATGGCTGAATGAAATATTTCTTTTACAGTGCCATTCTCTACTTGAACGACAACTTTGATGGCGGAGAGTTGTTTTTCACTAACAGAGATGCAAAGACAGTGACGGTAAGTCAGTTTTCTTTTTTTTTAAAACATATAATGTATGATTTTCACTGTAGAACAAATGACAAATTCTTTAAAAATAAAAAAAAAACAAGTCCTAGGACTTCAACATTACCAGTAAAATAAAATATACATAAACACATCGATAGAGGTTCTACTGTTAAACTGTCAGATCATTACAATCCACTACCCTCGCTCTAGTACAAGACTCCAAATTCTAACAAATATTTGAGCCTTGTCCTTAAATAACCTTAACGTGTCTAAGTACAATACATTCAGCTTTTATACTCATGTCATGTGTTGTTGTCTTCCACATAAGTAGATTACATTTTCTTGCCACAACCATACCAAAAGACACGGCCTGAGTGTCATGGCACTAAGGACAGTGACCAGTGTGTTACGTTAGTGAGTCACTTTCAGACTGAATCTCAGCTTATATCTGAGCTCACTTCCCTCAACCTCTTTCCTTTTCTTCCAGGCTCGAGTAAAACCCAGCTGCGGACGAGTGGTGGGCTTCTCCTCAGGTCCCGTAAATCCACATGGTGTTACTGCAGTGACCAGCGGCCGGCGGTGCGCGCTGGCCCTCTGGTTCACAAAGGAGAAGCTCTACAGGGACATGGTGAGCATCATGAAAACATAAAACAGTGACCTTATTCTCAGGTCGGACCTGTCTCCTGCAGTCATGTGGTCGTTCATGTCGTGTCACCGTGGTTGGATAACAAGACCAGCCGGGGTGCAATGCAAATTTTATGGTTGGTTTCGGGCTTTGATTATACCGCGTCAGCGTCCTTTAGGTTTATCGTATATTCACTTCAGTCACCATATCATTTTGTCAGCCAGACATGTTAAAGAAGTATAATTTGGTACATTTCAGTCATTTCAATCATTATATACGAATCACATCCCGGAGCAAAAAATGAAGTGTCCTCATTTGGAAAAAAAATACCAGAAGCTCCCCTTAAGAGTGGCTGTTTATTAATAAAAGAAAGATAATCTTGAAATAGATACAGTAGCTCATCCAGTTCAATGCTGACCAATGTTTAGCATCAAGCAGACTTTCTAACTCAGTGGTGTTAAATATATGGCCCACGGGCCGTCAGAACCGGCACGCCAAAGAGTCCAGTCTGGCCTACTGGATGATTTTAGCACACCTGATATTGATGCATATGCAAAGACTAAGAGGCACCAGGTTTCAGATACAAGTTAAACAGTGAGTAGCCTACCTGATGTAAAATGTAGATCCACAGCCTTTTCATCCTGACCAGAATGCACTTCTCTGAAAAAGAATACTTAGTGGTCATATTTAAAGATATTGACCAGTTTGCAAAATGTTTGCAATCAGCAGCTTCAGTGCAAAAGGATCCATGTCAGACTTTTATCTTAAAACAATATTTATGAAACCCGGCACTGCCAAAACTTTTCATTTGTAACTGGTTTGAAAAGCGAGAGATAACTTAACCCGCCTCCTCAACAGCCTTCACTGTAGCTTGGTGTGTTGGTGCCAGCATTACTACACAGGAGTGGGGATGTATAGAAAAAGGCACATGTAATGACAGTGTGCAGTCGATCGACTTTTTGTTGAAATCCTCTTTTGTTAATAGATGAACATTTTCAGAAAGAACTTCTTTACGCTAAAAGAAGGGCAAAAAATTGCAGGTGTTGTTATTTATCAGTTGAATTGGACTGTATGTGGCCCATGAACTAAAATGAGTTCAACACCCCCGATCTAACGCATCTTCCCAGTGACTCTATGTAACTTTTAAAAAGGAAGAAATAACACAAAATGGATTTTTACCATAAAAACTGCATTTGAAACATCTCTATCCCTTCTTTTTTGCCATTTAAATAGCAGAGCTAGCCTTTACCAATCTCTTACAATGTTAGTTTATATCGAGAGATACATGCTCAAATTTTAAACACAAGGATAAACTAGGCCCTTAGGAACGCAGTGATGACCTCAGGCCTCCTTAATAATTTCACTTACTACAGAAGAAGAGAAAAAAAGGGAAATTCAATTAATTGGTCTTAGAATATTCATCCAGAGAGCACAGGGATATGAATTCAAATTACTCTAACAGGAATAAATGCCAACAGTGGACTTTCAAACCTGCGTTATACACCATTGTAGCCACTGAACGTCAATATCTTCTCTGGCATTGCTCTGCTTTTGTTTCTCTCCCTCAGGAGCGAGAGGAGGCAGAGGCCCTGTGGGCTGCAGACGGACACAGTGTGGTGAAAAAGGACCCAGAGGAGAAAGAGGGCAGCGCCAGCCCCAGCAAAAACGCTCGGAGCCAAGCACCGAAAGACAGGAGCAAAGTGAGAGGCAGGGTGACGGGAGGCAAGGACGAGCTATGAGAGCGAGAACAAACCTAACAGACTGAAACAAACTGGAATACATTTTCACCTGCGTCCAGTTTAGTGGGCCAGTCCACCATCGTCACCGTCACGTCAACCATGTGCATGTCACTCTCTTCATCTTTCTTTTTTTAATATATAAAGCTGCCTGCCTGTTTGTATATACTGTATTTATACTGTATATGGGGAAACACTGTCCTTTCCTCACTTTGACGTCAATCTGTACTTTTATTAAGCAGCTTTACTGACCGATGTGACTCCCTTTAAAACTGAGGGGAATAAAAGAAATAAATGTGACTCTACCAATGTTGCATCGTTACTATATACAACAAGTTCTTGGACTTTTATCGCCAGAGGAGAGGACAAAAAAGTTTAAGCAAGGCTGTGAAATCTATTAAGTAATAACCTCACATCCTCTCTGCTGTCTTAAAATAAGAAAAAATAGATGGTTAATACTTTTCTCAGTCTCTTCCTATCTGTTAATAGTAGAAGCATGTGATGAGATATCAGATTAGACAGAAACAGCAGTAGGAAACTGTAAAAGTAGTTACATTAGCGCAGTACATCAGAAACTACAGTTTGGCGCAGTAAGAGGGAGAAAAGGGAACAGAGAGAGAGAGAGAGGTGCACACGGAGGAAAAAAAGGATAGAAATAGAGAGATTACCGTTAATCCCTCATAAATGAGTGCATTTGTTTATGAAGCTTAAAAACTCTCCCATTTAGAATATGGAATAATAATCCAACGAGAGATCATTTAATCATTCACGTCCAGCAGAGTGACACTCGACCACCCACTTCCATCTTATCCTTCCCATTACAACCAGTACCTCCTTATCAGCCCCCCCACCCCCCCACCCCCCTCTGCTTTAGTGCATTAAGTACTGAGTCAAGTACTGTTTATGGCCCATATTAACACTCTCACTCCCCCCTGTGTTATAATCCCTGGTCGCTGCAGAATTGGGTCGGCAGGCCCATTTAATGGAACCTTGGTTTTAACCTTTTCCCTCCCTCACGCGCCGAGGCACCCTAAAAGTCTGCATTAATCTCCTCTAAAGTAGGTGTTATGTCTATATAATGCATCCTAGATATCCTCACACTAAGCAGCCCGGGTGGCTGCTGCTCTAATTACACACTTGGCAGATGAGCATGAAATTTACAGCTGAATGATGTCATATTTCCTTATTGTATGTGATTAGCAGAAATTATGTAAGGCCTGGCAGCATAGTTATAAAACTGAAATCACAGCATCCTGTTGTCATTATAACTGAGTGCTGTGCGTAGAGAGTAGATGACATGATCGCTCATCCGTCATGCTGCACTTTCACGCATTAACAATTTTACTATTTGTGGCCCAAACAAATCATTAAGTGTCTGATTATTTTTGCTCTTCCTGTGTGACATCTTTTTTGAGTGTAATTGTGACGTGAAATTCAATGGGAGGATTTAGAGTCATGATTCCACATCTATGTCACAGTAGTTGTATGTGACTGACCGATATGGCATTTAATCCCACAACCCCTCCTCACTTCACCCACTTACACCCCATTTATTCCAAGCAAGGTTAAAGAGATAGCTCACCCCAAAATCACAAATCTATATTTTTCCTCTTACCTGTAGTGCTGTTTATCAGTCTAGATTGTTTTGGTGTGAGTTGCCAAGCGTTAGAGGTATTGGCTGAGGAGATGTCTGCCTTCTCTCCAATATAATGGAACTAGATGGCACTCGGCTTGTGGTGCTCGAAGCGCCAAAAAATTAAATCTGAAAAACTCAACAGCACTGTCTCTTTCCAGAAATCATGACCTGCTTACTCAAGATAATCCACAGAACTTATTGCAAGCAGTTTTATGTAGGAACTATTTTATTTCTACCAAACTACACCTGCCAACTGTATCACTGCACAGAAGGAAGTGTGCATCTACTTGACAAGAGGCTTGTATTTGTCACAGTTTCAGATGTAAACATAATAGTGTCCCCCTCAGCTGAGCTGTAACATTAGCAAGCACAGTAATGCTAGGTAAGTTAGCAGTAGATGCACACTTCCTTCTGTGCAGTGATGTGGTTCAGTTTATTTCAGTAGAAAGAAAATAGTTCCTATGTGAAACTGCTCACAACAAGGTCTGTGAATTAACTTGAGTAATTGGGTCATGATTGGGTCACATCTCTACGGGTGATATCTCCAACACTCTGCAACTCACACCAAAACAATCTAGATTGATAAATAGCTGTACAGGTAAGAGGAAGAATATGTATTTTTGGTTTTTGGGTGAAATGTCCCTCTAAAGGTTCAGTGACCCTTACCAACAATGAGTTATTGTTGGTACAAACCTCACATTACATGGCCACAACAGCTAAGCTACTAATAGTAAAATAAAATGCTTTATAGTAGGGATAAAGCAGGCAACACTGGTCTTAAAATAGTAACCCAAAATAACTCCCTCCCTCTTTCTGTGTTTTTACCCTGTCCAGTGTCAGTGCGCCTGCTAACAAATCCTTTTCTTTTTCCCTCGTTTTGGTTTTTCTCTCGGTTTTTACGCTCCATCTCACAGCAGTGCCCTCAGCTCCATTTCTCCAAATCCAGGGTCAGCTCAGCCAAAACGGCTGCTTCTGTCGTCACTGCGCTTGAGTGAGTGAGTAAAGGTCAACACTTTTAAACTACAGCGCTGAATTTGTTCACACTGAGACATAAAATAAACACAGGAAGTAGGCAACACACACAAGCACAAAGCAGGGCCTTTGTAGCATGTGTGTGTGTGTGTGTGTGTGTGTGAGAGAGAGAGAGAGAGCAGCAAAAGCTGTTTTATCATCCAAATCTTTTTCCTTAAGGGTTTGAACAGAAAGTAATAATGTGATACTTGTAAAAAACATTCCTTTACTTTTGTCCTCCTCCTACCAGGAGTACAAAAGGTCACAGTCAGCTACAGTGCGATCTTGAGTAGTATAGTGAGAATTCACGTGTCTAATTTCATTTACTTTTCCTTGATTATCTACATTTGAGAAGCCAAGAATGCTTGCAAGTATTTTTTTTAAATGCTGTTATGTCGAGATTGTGGATTTATTAATTTCATTTCTCAAGAAAATAATGTTTATCAAGAGTGATGGTGTCTTTAGAACTGTAGCTACAAATTAAAACTAAAATTCAAATAAAACCCATTATTGATCAGCACATCAAACTGTACTTCAATCAAGACGGTCTAAAACTGGCAGAGTTCTGAATCAGTTATGAGTCCTCCACGACTATTATGATGGTGATCTCAAGGACTAAAATCAGCTTTGATGAAAAGAAACCAGATACCCATTTTTCGAGTTTTCCATAATTATCCCGTGATCTCCAGAAAACAAAAGTCATCTTTGTGCGATACATTATTTTGTTATCTCGAGAATTCAGGCTTTTGCTTTCTCAAGAACCAACATAAATTAACTCCAGAAAAGGAGTGACGTTATCTTGTAATGAAATAATTAACTTGCGATTTTGAGATAATGGCATGAAAAAAAAAATGCATTACATACTGCATAGCATCTACCATTAAAAAGCAGGAGACAGAAACAACTCCAATATGCTAAATAACATATTACTCATATTTTGTAAACTGTATACTTTTAAAAGCATTGGATGGGCAAACTTTTTAACATTATTTACACATTGACAGCTTGATTGGTCACAGCAAACTACTGTATTCCAGACACAATGCACATGATGCAAAAGTAAACATACTGTAGCTGCAGGCGACTGCCTCTCCTGACTGTTAGAGGATCAGTGTGAAAATGTCAGAGAGAAACAGATCATCTCTTTTCTGAAGGACCAGTTAAACTTACCAGTGGAAACGGTTTTGAGTATCTTACTCACCAGACTCACAGAACCACCTTTCTTCCTGAAAGAGCTCCCTCATGATAGTCAGTCTGAGCTGTGCTGTTTCATAACGAGTGCAGGTGATTTACATTGTTAGATAACGAGCAACAGCTGTCAGCTGCACACTCTCTAATGAGCAGAGGCGAAAATTAAAAGAGGAACCTTTGAGTTCAAAACTTAAAGGGCCGTCTGGGTGACCCTTAGGTGTGACGTCAGATGAAAAATGACAAAAGAGAGAAAATTGTATTTTGACACTTAGAATGAAGAGGACATACACTGTAGACAAGGCAGCTTTATTTGTACAGTGCATTTCATACAAGAGGACAATTCAAAGTGATTTCAGAGCAATAAAATATAAAACATAATAACACAGATTTACAATGAAAAAGTAAAATTAAGAAAAGATTTTCTTAGAATTTAGTTGGGGTTTTCTTTACTAAACATAATTACATTTTTTTTTTTTAAAAAAAAAAAGTGCAGACACGAGGTGCAAAGATAAAAAAAAAAAGTTTGCAGTTGTTCGTTGGTGGAGTAAGCAGTGTCAAAAAAGGAACGTTTTTAGCTTTGACTTAAAAGTGGTCAGATTTTGGCATCATGTGGGTTGTTATTCCAGGTTTGTACTGCATAATAACAAAACGCTGCTTCACCATGTTTTGTTCTAACACTTCGAAAGGTCAGTAAGTTGGCTCCAGATGTCCTGAGGGCCCTAGAAAGTTCATATTTCACAAGCATGTCAGATATATTTGGGCGCTGAGCCACAAACAGCAAAATTTTGAAATCAATTCTCTGTGTGACAGGTGAGGATTTTCACTGCAGTGCAATAGCTAGTTATAGTAGCACACACCCTGTATGCTGTAAGTTTGTGTCCATGCCTGTTGGCACTGTTTGCGTAATAAGAATGAACCAGAAAGACCTCTCTCCTGGATTGTGCAGTTCTTCTCTTTATCACCACTGTACCCTGTCTGATCTCCGCTCTGCCAATCTCCCTCCCTGTCCATAAACTTTCTAAAATTAGCTTCACCTCGGGTTTACAAAACACAAACCCTGCTGCCAGTCATAGATCTTTTACCTCAGCACCATAAAAAGCCATGTTCCCAGGTCCTCTATTTATCTCCCCCCCCCCCTCCCCTCCATGATTTCCATCTCATAGTTTTTGATTCGGATTCACCCCAGCTTATGTCTTGTGACCCCATAACCACGCTCTGCACCTTGTTTGGTTTCCCCCACTGTCTCCTCTCCCTTTCTGTCTCTTTTTTTTACCCCCCCACCCCACCCCCACCCCTCTTTCTGTCCATCCCAGGGTTTATCCCCTCATCACTGATCTCCCTTCATCCCTCCAATCCTCATCTGTTCCTCATAGGAGCAGTGGAGAGAGTGAGTGACGGAGGAATATCCCGCTGTGTGTGATACCAAAAGTGAATGAGCAGGAGAAAGTGTTGTAACAGGCGGGCTGAACTTATGAAAACGACCAGAGGAAGACCGCTGGAGGAAGAGTGAGTAAAGGTCCACCAAAACACCTTGAGAGGAGACTCCTAATTGGTGAGTGGATGGTCAGATGTTATTGTTTACATAGTTTGTTCTTGGTAGTTGTGAAGTTGTGACATGCTGGATGACATTCAAAGTGCCCGATGAAGATTGAAAAGACATACATCACCAATATCTTTAAAAATTTGGCAAAATCCTGAATCTTGAAGGACTTTTTTGGTGTCATGATTGACATAGCCTCAAAGTTAAATGTAAAAAAAACTGAGGGGTTGGGGTGTTGAAAAGTTGCTTTTCTTTAACACAGCACACTTACAATATCATCTGATGTTACAGTTTGAAGGACATGCTTTAAAAAACATGGATATATTAAATATGGAGATCATCGACATGCATGTAAAGTACATACATGCATTTTATCTAGTGTGTATGGCACACACAGCGGAGGGATTTACATGGGATCAGCATACAATGCTGGTTTTGTCGCGTGGATTGATAATCTGACAACAAACAAATTCCTTTTGTTGTCTGATTCTTAATACTGTCGGACAGAATCTGCAGCACTAAAGTTGTTTGTGTGAATGTATTATGTGTGGTGTAAAATTTAGCTTCAGACTGGTGACATTTTATTTTGAAAATGCTGAGCATCTAAAGTTTTAAGAAGAGAGGAAAGGTTGGGCTTGTGGTTGGGCTTATGGACAAAATCCTCTTTATATAATTTCATACTGATAAATGTCATATCATAGAGTATGGTTGCAGGGCTATATAGGTTTTACGCTATACTGTGATTTAAAAATGGACAGTTATCAAAGACTGTAAATGTGCTTGTCTGTGATGTGAAAAAACAATGCAATGAGACATAAAATCTCATCAGACTTTTAGCACATACTTAAATGACAAAAATAGTTTCAAGTTTCAATAATGAAGCCTAAAGTCACTGTAACTGATAATAATAATATATATTTTTTAAAAAAACAGCTCTTTTCTTACCATTGCAACCCTGTAGTACAGTTTCTGTAAACTGATAATGAATGAAATAACAAGACAGTTATATCTCTTTTTGGCTAAACTGAATAAAAATCTCATAAAAATAAAATATTATCATAAATCTTTCCTCGTCAGTTATTTACCGCATTGCCCATATAAGCCTTATACATGCAGGGATCCTTAATGGTTAGCTAGCAAAGGGGCAACATCTCTGTTGATAGACAAATTTATTGTCACATCGTCCAACTTGCAGTAAAGACGCAGTGTGTTAGTTTACGTTAGCTGACTTTGAGGAATACAGGGAATATAAAAAAACGTGCATTTGGCAAATAAAAAATCCTGAGAGCAAATAAACTCTATTGGATGAAATCAAAGACATTTCCACCATAAACTGATGCAAATTCATTCATAAAAATTCACGAGTGCAGGAAAATTTCCTGGGGGAGGAACCCAAACCCCCTGTTTTATGTCGCCCTCTCCCAATTCGAAATGAAACCTACACCCCGGTCAGACTCAAGTTCATAGGCCCAGTTGTACCAAAAATACTCCACCTTCCACATCCTCACAACTGTCTGTGCTGTCCTCCATCTGCCCCCCTCCCTCAGTCTCATCCCACTATCTGCCCCCCCATCCCTTTCTCCATCTCTTATCCAGATGCAAAGAGCAGTCAGTAATCGGATGAGAGCAGATTTGATTCAAAAGGCTTCCCTTTAAAATCTCAGCCAGTAGGATTTAAAACTCACTCTCCTGCCTCGCCTCTTACCCTCCACCCTCCCTTCCTCCACCCGCCTCCCCCCTCTGCCGCCTCTCTTCTCTGGCTGTGTTAATGCACTTCACCATCCAGCAAGCCCTAGCAGTCATTTAATCACATGGAACAATGGCAGAGACCCTGGAACAGAATGGCAAAAGGGTAATAGCACGACTAAAACACTCAAGCATTCATTACAACACTCATTATCGAAGCAATTTTCCATCTGGAACAAATGCCTAAAATCCCCTGTTACCAACTTCAGGGACAATGTGGTCATCAGCAGTTTAAGGCAGGACGCTCGTACTGTAGCTGCTGGAGTGTTTGGAGAGCTGCGTCACTATAAACACCACAAATCAGAACTCTAAATGTGTTTTAACACATTTCAGGCTGCCCCTTCATTCACTTTAAACACTACAGATAGATAAAAGATTGAGCCAAGTGGCAAACAATTAAGGCAAATCTCTTTCTCTTACAGAGTCACTCCCTCCTTCCCTTCCTCTCCTTTTCACTTCAAACAAATTAGAGGCAAATGCACTTGGTCATGTGTTTTGACTTCATTCAAATAGTGAAAGAGAGAAAGAGATTGCTGCAGGGACACATACGATAAGATCATCGCAAGTATTCCCTCAAAGCAATTTTCAAGGTAAGATAAAAGAATATATTTAAATTAGTTCTTCACAAAGGAGAAAATACATTTGTGATATCTGCACATGTGCAGGGAGGGTGTTGTTGTTGGATATATTGTTTTAATTTTCTGTCATGTGTGTTTGCTCAATCAGCTCCGTGACTCTGCCTTTTCCACTTGTGCCTTGATTGCATTTGTCACACTCTGCGAGTTTGTCCATTAGGTGATTGCCTGACTGCTAAACGTTGCTCATTTAATCACAACATTACCAAATTCAATAGCCATCAACGTTAGGTGAGCGCTCACTGGAGTGTTAAATGGCACAAACACACCTGTCATCATCATCGCTTGCGAGTTTGTCGACAAGTGAGAGCCAACACACACTGGTGACATTGTTACAGGACATACTGGTTTGTGTGTACATTCAGGGTGAGGATGTGTGCTCTCCAGAAGTATCACATCATCTGAAGAGCAAATACTTTCACTGCTAATGTCAAACCTGAATATTCATGCAGTCTGCGTGTGTTTGTGTGCATGTGTAGGTGTGTTCTGTCGGTTTGTGTGCACACTCCTGCCTGTTTGTGAAAGTTTGCAAAGTAGATGAGGGCCAGTTTGACTTGCAAAATAGCACTTACTTGGAGACTGGAGCAAGGGAGGATTACTAATCGTTGCAGGTGGCTGCAGGTAAATTTCCAGCATAAAGTATTTTTACAGGAAAGGCTGCTACTGGGAGATAAACATACAAATTGAAACTATTTTCTTTAATGATTTCTTGGTAACTGCATTGTTTTTGTTGTCTCATACCTCTTCTCTTCTTCTTTTCATTTCAGGATTATCAGCTTTCCTGCCATCACTCCCTGTCTCCACTGGTGACAGTGCCTAATAACCATCGCCATGGGTGAAATGGAGCAATTGCGAAAGGAGGCGGACAGTCTCAAAGACCAGATTTCTGTCAGTAGGCCCTTCTATATCATCTTTAATACACAATTTTGCAGCATTTATCATTATGTGGCATCGCTATTCACTGTGACCTGAAGATGCATTAATAACCACATCTTGGATCAACACTGGCAGTAACCCAGCTACCTGCGTCTGTGTCTGCTCCCCCAGGCAGCTCGTAAGGCGGTGCAGGACACCACGCTGCAAGAAGCAGTAGCCTCAATCAATGTGGTGGGGCGTGTTCAGCTGAAGACCAGGAAAACACTACGGGGTCACCTTGCCAAGATCTACGCCATGCACTGGGGCACTGACTCCACGTAAATACACAGCATGCTGTACACTATTTAAAGGAGCACCTGCAGTTTTCATTTCACAGCCAAGATCTTGATCAAATTTAGCACAAAATTAGAGTGAGGAGAGACAAAAAAGGAAATTGTGATTGTTAAATTAAATTTTTTAGGCAGAATTTAGGTGGATGAATTAGGGACACCTTTTATGTTGATTTTTTATCTGACATGTCTCCTTGTTTCTCTGTCTTGTTTGTTTTTTAATTGCTATCACTGGTATGCAACCAGGCTGTGTGTCAGTGCCTCACAAGATGGAAAACTCATAGTGTGGGACAGCATTACAACCAACAAGGTAGGAAAGAGCAAAAAATGTGTGTATTATGATTACAGTAATGAAATATGTGAGTAAAAGTACATCATAAAAAGAAAATAATTAGCTTCTGTAGCTAAAACTGAGCAAGCAGTAACTGAGACCAAACCTTTGCCATGTACATCCCCCCCTTAAACATGCAAAAATACACATGTACACCTGCAACTTCATGCTCAAAACCTGGCTTCAGATGTGATCTCTCTAAAATGGTGAATATTAGTGACAAAATAAGCAACAATCAAGTTTAAAAAAACATCTTAAGCCTCTGACACCTGGATCAACATCTGATTTCTTTTGCATTCAGACACCTTTCACAAGCATTTAAACCTCTGAACTGTAAGCAAATTGGTTTGATTCCTTTCAAAAACATGGTGTAAAAGGCAACATGACAAGAAATGGCCTGCAAAACACAAGAAACTTGTAAAATGTGAAAAAAGTGAGGAGGACATTATTAGAAAAAACAATTAAATAGGGGGAAATTACTCGAAAACAATAGTTCTAATTATAATTATTTAAAACATTACGTTGAGGAAAAAAATACATATTTTATTTCATTATTAGTATCTAATTTTTGTTTGTTTTTTTTTGTTGTTGTTTTTGTTTTTTACTTTTTTCTTTCTATTTTTGCTATTTTCTTGTAATTTTTTGCTTATTTCTTGCTAGTTTTTGAATGAATTCACATTAATTTAATCAGGCTTTTCTAACGTTACACAACCCATTTCTTCACTAATTTTTACAAAAACTGTGTGTTTATGCTGCTTATACCAAAAAGCTGATTAAAAAACATGCTTTTAGTGTTTTTGTTTTACGTTCAGATTCAGTGATTGGAGTCTATTTGGTTTCAGTGGTTCAAAAAAAGACTTCCACCTGTCTTCTTCTGCGTGTCTCCAGGTGAATGCCATCCCTCTCAAGTCATCATGGGTGATGACTTGCGCCTACGCACCCTCGGGGAACCTAGTGGCTTGTGGCGGTCTGGATAACATGTGCTCCATCTACAACCTCAAGGGCAAGGACGGGAATGTGAAGGTCATGCGGGAGCTGGCGGCACACACAGGTAAGTTAAATCTCTTGAAGTCACTGATGCTCTTATGTTTGAGCTTGAGTCCTCCTTCTCTCTTGGTACTTCTGTGGTTGTCCAGGTTACCTGTCCTGCTGTCGTTTCCTCAGTGACAGTGAGATCATCACCAGCTCTGGAGACTGCACCTGGTAAGAACAGTAGGGACATTAGGCTTTGGCCTCCGAGACTTCAGCCATGAATGTTTTTATAAATAGCCACCGATCTAAATATGAAAAATGAGAATAGGCCTAATAATTTCAAAAAGCCTTGAATCAAATCATCTGTCATGTCATTCATACTTGTACTTACTTGTACATACTTGTACTTATTGTAGTTAATACTACAAATGTACGTAGTCACATTCCATCACTGTTTACTTAAATAGACCACATTTAGATATTTTTCCAACTCTAGTCAATACATTTTTAATTCTAGCATTCTTGCTAAGTACTTCTACCGCTAACTAGCAACTAGTATTATTTCCCTCATCACAATTCATTATTAATCTGGAAATTAAGGAAAGCAAAAGAAACAAAAAAAACCCCAAAAGGGTAAATAAGGTGGCAGAGTGCATAGGATAAGAATACAATATGATTTACTGAGCTGCAAAGTATGCTGCAACTTTTCTCTCCATAGTTTAAACAAATATTGTTTTCGGTTCGTTTCCTTCTAGCATACTATGGGACGTTGAGACAGGGACCCAAAAGATCGTCTTTGCAGGACATCAGGGAGACTGCATGTCCCTGGCCGTGTCCCCAGACTTCAAGTTTTTCATCTCGGGGGCATGTGACTTCACGGCCAAACTGTGGGACATTAGGGAGGCCCAATGCAGACAGACCTTTGGAGGCCATGAGAGTGACATCAACGCAATTGGGGTGAGGATGATGGCGGCATCCTCCGTACTTCTGTATCAGAGGTTTATTTTTACTCAAAGGAGTCCAATTTTCGAATCACTTCTCTTTCTTCCAGTTCTTCCCTAACGGTAACGCAGTGATAACAGGGTCGGATGACGCCACCTGTAAGCTGTACGACCTGCGAGCCGACCAGGAGCTCATCACCTACCAGGACTCCGGCATCATGTGCGGGGTGACCTCCCTGGCCCCCTCTCTGTCTGGACGCCTGTTGCTGGCTGGGTATGACGACTTCAACGTCAACATCTGGGACACACTTAAATCTGAGAGAGTGGGTGAGTACAGGTGGAAGATGGAGATGAAAAAGTGAATTTAGAAACTGATTTTAAAGAGTAACTAAATCCCCCACTTTTGGCTTTTGTGCCCTCTTCCTGGATTATGAAAAAAGTATTGAAAAATGGGCGGGGCTGGGACGGGGGATAAGACATGCTCAGTCACCCAATCGTGCCGCCTCTCGATCCACAGCACCTCCCTGCCCCCCTCCCACACACACACACAGTAGTCTGTTAGTGAGAGGGCAGCAACAGGGGGCGTGGTTGGTCATGAGAGCAGGCTTCCTACTATACCAGGATTGGCCAATAGCAAAATTCAATTGCAATAGCCAGATTTCAACGTTTACAGGGCGGTCACTATGCATATTTATAACACAATTTGTAGAATTTTAATACTTTGCACTCAAATGTCAAGAGTTGGACCTGAATCAATCATCAACATATATATATTGCTTTTCAACTAAAAAAACAACACGTTTGGGGGGTTTAGTTACTCTTTAAAGCAACTGAGGTAATTTCAGTGTTACTTTGCTCTTCTTACATCATGTTTTGATTGTGTTGTGGTTCAGGAGTGCTTGCCGGTCACGACAACAGAGTGAGCTGTATCGGAGTGTCCTCAGACGGCATGGCGTGTTGCACAGGATCCTGGGACAGCTTCCTCAAGATATGGAACTGAGGCTGTTCCTTGCCAGCGAGCAGAAAGAGAGCATCTGCCTGGGCGAAGGTGAAGAAGATAAAAAAAAAAAGAAATTGGAGTTTGAGGGAGGGGATGAGGGACGAGGAGCCTCATAGGGTGAGAAGTGGGTATTTTAATCGTGCCAAGTCCTATCTTATGTTGGAGAGGGGTTGTAATGTGAAGATTTTTCTCCTCTCACGTCGCGCTCTCACCTTTCTTCTCACGTTATGGGGGAATTTAGGGGTTGGGACAAGGGGTGGGGGTCTCGGTAAAAGATCATTCCTCTTAAAATTAAAATAACGGTATGCACATTTATCACAGCAATTCAGAGGTCACCCAATGAGAACAGTTGCCAAATGGAAATGGTAGCACACTGGATGAGATAGACGAGATAAGTTCACACTAGCTATACAAATATGCTGTGTTTTATATCAAAGCATAAGTTATGTCATGAGTAATATGAGCATTTGCGTTTTTTTGTTTGTTTCAGATTGTTTTTTGTTCTTAGTTTTGGTAGATTCCCTAGATGCTTACATTTACTTTTTCTTTTTCTATCTTTAATTAAAATGGAGTTTAGTTTGCAGGTGTCTTCATTAGTGTTTGAGTTGTTTTGTATGTAATTGATGGACAATATTTGGATTTGGGGTCTCAACATTTGGCCTAACCCCCCTCTAACTGTAGCTAGACCTGAAAAGTGCTTTGGGTAAACTGTTGAACTGACAGATGGGATTCTAAAAAGGTTTTCATGGTTCACTAAGCACTTACACACAAAAAAGGATGACCCCATTTGTCTCAGGACAGGAGGACTTTTTGTACAAGTGTTACACGGATGATAACGGCTATTGTGTGCATATGAGCAATACATCTGATCTGTATGTGACTGCCTACTTTTCCTCCTGCGTGGTACAAGATAAACTTTAAGGACAGTTTGTGTACATACAGAAAAAAAAAAAGTCTAAGTTCTCACTAGATGTTGGACTGCCTCTTTTCCAATACTGGATAAACACTGTGCAAAGTAAAGCAATACTACCTTTCTTAAAGACTGTCTAATAAACATGGGATTCTGCTTTAACACAAGTCTTTAGTGTTAATTTATCACAAGCTGACTTTAATTATTCTGTTTGTAACATGTTTATATATAAATCCACTGGATGTGGAGTGACACAATATGGCAATGATCCCCAAACATTTTCCTTAAGAAGCCCTTTTCTGTCATTGACTAAAAGAGCTACCCTTGGCTAAATGGCATATTTTATGTTTATTTCATATTTACATTCAATGCATAACAATAACAGTACAGAAAAACTAATAAACTGTAGAATTAACCAAAATAGTGAACATAATAACCACAGGAAGCGTGGGTAAAACGAACGATTTGGATCTATTTTGAGCAGATTATTTCCTGTGAATACTGTATCACAGATGAGTTTTCCTGATATTTTTAGGAACTTTAATATCTCTGTATAATGTATAACAGGCTCTGTGCTAGTTTTTAATACAGGAAGTGGCTGTTAAGCAGAGTTGAGTTAATATCTTGACCAGTAATCTAAACCTTTAAAATAACTATTTCCAATTTGGACTTTATTAGGAAAAGCCTAGGCCCCATCAAATATTCTTGCAGATTCAACCTTTCACGTTTTGTGTTACAGACATGTAACTGCATGTCAGGGTCTTTATGTCCTTTGCAGAATTTTCCAGAAAGTTTGATCTGCTGCACTTGCTCCATTTTTTCCAAATAAGGCATTTAATACAGTCTAAATTATTGAGTTGCCCCTCCCAATATTAGCTCTTGACCCAAATTTTAAAAAGCTAATTTCTAATATTCATCATTTAATTACTTTTACCATTGAACACATTAAAAAGAACCCTTAGGACTTTTGGGAGCAGGAATTCGGATTTGCATCACCAGACGACCAGTGACAGTATTTTTTTAAGACTAGTCCACTATTCCTCTATCTGTGCTAGGCATGTAAAAACGACAATTTCATTTAGTTTTCTCTAAATAATTATTATTATTATAATAATCAAGGACTCGCAACCCCAAGGTTGGGCACCAGTGAAATATGTCAACATTGCTGAAGCACTATTTTAATTTAACTTGATGTACCATGATGGTTTACAACTCAAATTTATTTTCAATGTGAAAAAAAATCTTAATTACTTTTAGTCCATTAAGGAATTTAGATGCTTGGATAAAAGCAAACATATTCTGTCTTTTTAAAGATCAACTGAAAACACGATGGTTCATTTACAGGCTCCCTCTAGTGTTTATTACTGAAGACTCTTTACAAACCATTAACTAATGATGGGGATGAAGAGGCACGAACAATGGCAGAAGTTGTGGGATTCAAATAGCAGATGCAGGGAATTTGTTTTTACAAAATAAATATTTAGGATGGTGTTTTTTTAATTCAGTTTGGGCAGAAATAAAGACTAAAAAGTATCTCAGAAAAAAAGTAGAGCTCAAGAGAAACAATAGCAATATTTACAACCAATACAGAGATTTAAAGCTGAAGTATGAATGCAAATAAGTTTTATTTACAAGAGAACAAAACGGGATAGAAAACTGCAGTGAGAAAAGTAATATACACACAAATCAGTTTAAGAAAGCTGTACACATAAAAGCTTGTTTTAAGAGATATAAAAGCGGCAGGATTCTGTACACGTCGCTGCAGTGAATCATCGGTTCTCCTTATCCAGAGACACTGCCAGCACTCTGCGGTCCATCTGTCCGAGCCGCTGCTTATCTGGGGTGGACACCTTCAGCTTCATCTGGCAGGCGGGGGGGGGGACGACACATAACCTCAGCAAGTGATTTACTTTCTGTGTTCTCTTTAGGACGACTGAATTACTCAACGTCACCTTAAACATTCAGTAAAGGTTACTTTTAAGTTTCAGTAAATAAGGAGAGTGGATACATTCAAATAAGAAAATCAACCTCTGTAGGTAGTTTTAAGACTTTTAACTAATTCCACCCTCCATTCATTTTTATCGCATATTATGGTTATTTCCTAAAAATGCATTTTATATTCTTCATGCTCTTTTACTGTTGTAAATTTTGTTGTTTAATACCTCTTTTATATGTATATTTCTTTTATTTGTTTTCCACCTCTGGCCTGTCTGAGACTTAATTCCAGAGTTATGGTATCCATGTGCCGTATAACGATTTTTATTTCAGCGCTCTCGCGTGTAAAGCACTTTGCACAGCATCTAATGTATGAAAGATGCTATAAAAAATAAAGATTATTATTATTATTATTATATCAGGAGCAGTTAGTGCATGCTAGTATACAGTACCTGAGGACGTTGTTCCCTCGGCGAGTTGGTCGCCTTAAGGATCTGCAGCGGGGATCGACCTTCAGTACCTTGAAAAGGAAGGAAACATCAAGCAACAACTTGTTAAAGGGCTCCCACACATTTTCACTGACAAACTCTTAAAATTTTCCACGACTTTTTTAAGGAACCATAATAACATCGAATGATCATTCACAATGTATAACACAAACAGATCTGTATAGTATACTTAACTCCAAATGTAAGTTATCGTTTGAAATTTTAACAGCAACCTTTTCCGATCTCTAATAGTTGGCTATGTTTCTTTTACGTTACCTGTTGAGGTTATCCACAGAAGATTACTATAAAAATACATTTTTATTACACACTACAAAACTCCATGTATTCTCCAACATTTAAAGTTTAAAACATTTTCCAAAACTTTTTAAGATTTTTACTAATTCTGTGACCCTTCCATGCCTGGAAAATTAGATTGTTAAATTCCATGCCTTTTCCAGGTTTTCCATGACTATGGGAACCCTGGTGTTATCATAGAAAGGCCACAAATTTTCCACACACCTTTCTGCTTTGGTTTCCCAGACTGCCCCTGGTTCTCATTGGTTACTTTCTTCACGGCCATGCGGACAGCGAGAGGAGAGGAGCCTCCTTTTCCACCCTGCACTGCTCTTGCTCTCAGTCCGGTGGCACCAAAATTTTTTCCCAACCATTGCGGTTTGAACACAACCTGGCTGGGGCTCTTTGAGTCGAAGGTGGGGCAACGGATGCCGGTGCGGAGCTGTGGCTGCTCTGGGCTGGGGACAGTCGGTGGCTCTGGTGCAGGAGGCACATACGGTTCTTCAACAAGCTCTTTGGCGTCCTCAGAGGATGGCTCTGCCTCCTCTGCATGTGCAGGGGACACCTGAGCTGGAGAACCATCGGAGTCAGTGGGGAGGGACGGCTCAGCAGGGGACTCTGGTTCAACAGTGATAGAGGGAAGGGCGTAACAGTGATCCACTCCGTTCCTGAGTGGCTCCAGGTCCACAGCCGGCACTGGAGATGAAGTGCTGTCTCGATGCACCTCAGCAAAGATCTGGGTCGACGTCGCCCCCTCATGGCACGTTATCAAGCTCATGCTCAGCCTCTTGTGAAGAGGAGACTCTCTTGCTTCTTCAGCCTCGTCCAGGCTGATGTCAGCTTCAGTTTCTATCTCCACCTCCACTTGGGGCTGCTCAAGAAGCACAAAGGGGCTCGAGTCACCCACACTGAGGAGAGGAGGCTGCACAGGCGTGGCCAGGAGGTTGGCGTGATCATCCATGGAGCCAAAGGTGCGGCAGGGCTGAGGAGTCAGGAGGGGCTCAGTGGAAGCCAGCTCCTCGTTCTCAGAGACCCTCTCCTCCTCCACGGCATCATTTAAGCTTTTCTGAGGGGCTTCGGGGACTTTGCCTTCAGTCTCAGTGTGTAAAAGCATGCCCAGGCGGCGGGCAAAGGACCCAACTGTCGCTGTGGGAGCAAATGAAAGAAAACTGTGTTACATGTGTATTTTGAACGAGAGAAAAGCAAAAGCTGAAAGTTATAGTTACCTCTCATGACTTCTCTCACAGGGGTACGGGTAATGCCAATAGTAGGTGAGCGGGGATCAGTGAATGCCAGCGGACACTCAGTTTTGGACACAGGGACCTAAGAAAGACATTTGGTACATGCAGGTAGCCTTTATTTACATATTTTCTCCTTATGGCTTACAGTACTGGCAAGTCAGCCACGTAACCTACCTGAATGGGTGTCCGGTCGATTCCTGTTGAAGGTGAGCGTGGATCCATGAGTTCACTGACTCGACTCTTTTTGAAGACTACTTGATGTTTTACTGGTGCAGAAACAACCATCTTGCTCTCACTGGATCCCATGATGCAGATTTAGTGTTACCTGGCTCCAAGAGGACAGAACAGAATAGAATAGGGGTCCATCGATATTAGTTTTTCAGGGCTGATACCGACAATTAGTAGTTAATGAGACTGACAACCATATTTGAAACCGATATGCATTTGCAATAAAATCCTTCTGTTTTTTAAAATGCCTTTAGCAAATGTTTACTCATAACTAAAACCTACAATATCATATACAGCAAGTTCCCAACAACCTTTTTTTTTTAAAAGTGATGAAAATTTAAACTGAATAATAACTAAATAAAATAGCTCCCGAGGTCTTACAAAGTAAAAGTCCCTCCCATGCTGACACATTAATTTTTAATTTATTAGTTTTGTCAGCAATCATTAAAATGAAATACAGATATAGGTAGTCCGCAAAATGCCAAATATCGTCCCAATAATCAGCCATAATCTGTCGACTCCTATAATAGATTAAAGTTTCACTGTTAACCAGAAAAACATAATAAAAACAACAGAACACAAAACATATGGATAAAATATAACAACAAAACACCATCGAAAACACAGCTCACTAGTATAAAATAAAAATTAGATACTTAAGGATTCAAGGAGTATATATTCATTTCTAAATAAAATTCCAGCAACTAATTTCCATACAATGAACAACTGGCGTTTAACTATTGATATGATGAATGACAACATTAACCTTAATTTAGCCTCATGCAACACTGATACTTGATAGATTATTCCAATTTAACATAGCTTGTTTCCGTACTTGTACTCTTCGTGTACGTAAGTTAACGATTAAATAAAGCAAACTTTATATTAGCAATTAGCTGAAAATGAAAGTGTTACCTAGCACGTTAACAACAAGCTAACGTGGCTAAGGTCAGTTAGCGTGATATTTCCTCCGTTTCATTCATAAAAATCAAATGAAATTGTAACGCTTCATCCGTAATAGGTTTAATAGAGCTGACACTACTTTAACATATTTTAACCGAGGTGTGCGGTTTCAAATATAGCCTATAGCTTACCTTATACGAAACAACACTGTCGCTCAGGCGTGTCGCTAAACCTCTTTTCACTTATTCCACAGTTGAGATAAACAGGGCATACACACGAGTTTTAAAACATTTAAATGGCGGGGTTGGATGCATGTTATTTTCGAACGGACCAATCAGCGTGCCTGTCACCTCCGCCTCCTCGGCGCTGATTGGTTCAGAGTACAGCGTTCTAGAACTGGGCGTGGCGTGCTGCTGATAACGCATTTGAAATTTGAAATGAATGCATGTTTTGTTTTTGTCACATGTGGAGAGAAAAATGAAATGTTACGTTGGAGCAGTTCTCCTTAAACATGCTTCTCCATCACGCTTCACAACCAAACTGCCTAAAGGAAATATCAGACTTAGTGAAGCGATACATTTTTAGTAAAGAGGAATAAAGTAATAATAATAATAATAATAAACTTAATTTGTATAACACCTTTCATACAAGAAATGCAGCCCAACATGCTTTACAACAAAGAAATGGCATGCAACATAGAAGACATAAAGACATAATGAAAAATCTAAATAAAACCTGCATGTAAAAATAAAACAAGATCAGAGTAGAATACATAGAGTGCATATTCACGTGGATAAAACCCACTTGATAATACTAGTAAAAACAGGATAAAAAAAAGGAAAAATTTAAATGCATCATAAGATGGAAAATAAAACCCATTGAGATTCTATTAATGAAAATAAAGCTAAAAATAGAGTGTATAAATAGCATAAAATAAAGGAGAATACAACATTTTAAAGAGGTGCAGCACAGGAAGTACGGGGCCATATACATTTTTTAATTGTTTGTGGAAATGTTTGAATATTGAAAAATATATAATTTATTTCTTTATTTTAAACAGAAATGTAGTTAAATATTTAGGCTGGAATGTGCCATCAGAATCATTTGACTATAAAGTTTTTAGGTCTAAATGTAAAACATTTTCAAAATCTAATATAAATTGATTGATTACATTTAAAAATAAATAAATATAATTAAAGACTGAATGAAGTCATAAGTCTAGTCCTGTATTCTGTCTTGAATGGATAAAATAACTGAATATTGAATTTCAAAATGACAATATTGTAATGGTAAAAAAAGCATTTAAATTTAGCTTTTTTGTTACCTATCGTATTTCATCTCACACTGAATTTGTTTCTTATTTCCTAGATTTACAATGTACATTTTGTGATCACTTACATGAAGATGATTCTCCAACCCACAGAGCAGCCACAGGAAGTAGAGTCATTTAAAATAAGCATTTATACTAATTAAACTCTTCAAATCATACTGCAGCACACTCAATGTGCAAGATATAAACTGACATACTAACTAAAAAGAATGAAGGTAAACAGGTTTATTATTTCATTCATAAGTAAAAAAAAACAAAAACTTTACAGCTGTAAGTAAAACTACAATATGAATACTTAAACACATCTATTTTCCTGTATTAGTGATGTTATTCATGAAATAATGAAGATTTACATTTGTTTAGTTTTCATCAGTTTCCATTTTGTTCATTAAGATAAAAACAAAAACAATAAAAATCCATGAACAGATGTTTGGAATCAAAGCTTTATTGCTGAATATAATATTAAACATTGCAGTCAGGATACAACTAGCCTGAACACAATTATAGTGCAACAATTATGTTACAATACACAATATGGCATATAGCATTATTTTACAACGAAGCAAATTGTTTTACAAGAGCAATATGAAAAAGAGCAAGAGAAGGGAGGAGCCCAGAGAAATCATTTTCAATGATATTACAATTATATGATCTTATCCTCACGATTAATTCCCCCACCTGACCCAAAACACACACACACACACTCACACGTACTGTACACATGCACGCACTTAATCATAACAGTAACAGTCCCGCTGGTTGTCAGTTCATCATCCTGGCTGATAATTGATAACTAAAAAATTAAATAAAGTAAATATATAAAAAAAAAAGGAAAACTAGCTGCTGTAGCACTTCTGATTACTGTTTGTACTCTGGACCGGCCTTATCCATCTCTTGAGAGCACTTTTGATAAAAAGCAGTACTCTTTCAATGTCACGGGATATTGTACCTTTAATCTACATAACCATTGTGAGTATACAGCTCAGCCAACAACCTGCTGTGAGGAAAGACTGTGAGAGCACTGAGCGTCGTGGTAAACCGTCAACCTCGCATTCATCATCTTTTACTTTCTTCATCGAGAACACATTTTAAATCAACAACAACAGTGACATTATCAATGATCTCTAGATCAACAGAGGAAATGTGAGGACTGTCAAACATGTAAAATACAGTACTGGGACTGTGTTGCTGCCGGCCGCTTTTGTCCGGTAGAGACTAATACTGCCATAACTGATAGAAGTCATTCAAACGCACATGACCTCACGATGATCTCTGTAGGATGGTGGATAATTCACAGTGTCCTCCTCGGATTCTCTGTAACCGTTACTGCTCCGATTCCTCTCCGCTTCATTCAGTCCCCCAAACATTCACCTCCCAGCAAAAAACACTCACACTCAACACGTCCTCCCCCGGCTGGCCTTCATTCAGTCCCGCCCTCCACCTCTCTCTGGCAGAAGTGAGCCAGCAACGTGTCCAAGTCCCGGCGGTCGGCGGCGGCGTACAGAGGGCTCTCTCCCATCATGCTGAGAGCCATACGCAGGGTGGACCAGATGTTGTCCGACATCATGGTGGCTGCAGCGCCTCCGGGCCCCCTCGCAGCTCTCGCTCCGTCCCCGGCGGCCTGGCGCTGTAGAGACAGAGCTTCGAGGAAATGCTCCACTGCCTCTCTGAGGATACAGGTGAGGAAACAGTTCATTTTAGACAGAGTTTATGATATTAAAGGAATACTTCACTCCCGAAAATGACCATTTGTATTTCAGTTGTTCACCTTGTGTTACTTTGATTGTTTTCGTTGTTTTTCTCGCATGACTGCTGACTGAAGAATCCAAATGTGAGTAAAATTCTTGATGAATTGAAGTCGTGTGAGTCCGCTTTTAACAACAGCAAAACTATATCAAAACATCTGTTTACAAACTCTCACACCACACGCAAAGTATAATTTAAGTCTCAGTTAACAAGTCGTTTTCTTCCCAAACAGAGAGCCCTCTCTGAAAAGTGAAACTTATCTTTGCTCTCTTCAACATCAGACTCCATCGATAAAAACAGCATTTTACCTCTCTGAACACAGGAGCTGCTGGTCTACCACTGACCCGTTCAGGACTTCATGTTTTTGTATGATTTGGATGTTTTAAAGAGTTTGGATTCACCAAAGTCACACAAACGAACTACCGATCAAGACAGCAGTTAAACCAGCAGGTCTCATATTCAGCCAGTGAAAATGGTTTTGTAAATCTCTGCTGTTGGGCGTAAACCTCCATTCTGCAAAAATGCTATTTTTCAGGAATAGAAAAAACGCTGTGTCTTATGGAGACAGGAGGCTTAGTCGCAAGCTTTTTTAAATACATTTCATTGGCTGGGAAATGGTAAAACTCACCAATAGATGTAGAGGGAGACCAATAATATTAATTTATGAAAAAAAAGAAGAAAAATACTAAAATGTGGAGATACGAGGTTTGTGCCTGACAAAGACGAGATGTAGTCTGGCTTTGAAGAGAGCATAGAAAAGTCTCATATTTAGTTCAGTTCCCTGCTGGAACAGACCATCTGTCTGGGAAGCACTGAGCACTTAAACTAATATTTTGATATAGTTTTGCTGTAATTAAACACATTTGCCTATTACTGAAATTCATCAAGGATTTTCTCTGTTTTTGGATGCTTTGTTCACTGAAAGCATGCATGATAAATAAAGTTTTCTTCACATATTTACAAGTAATAAATATAAATGGTCATTTGAGCAGAGATGTATAACCTTTAATTATCACAATTAATAATATTTTTCCTCATTACTCTGACCCTAATAGTTGGATAAATGTATAAAAAATGTATAAAAATCCAATAATCTAACCTCTGATATATAAATGGACAAACTATTACAAATACCATATTTTAGTATAATGCTATAAAGTTCTACAGCACCACAAAATGACCAAAAAAATAAAATTAAATCATCACCTCTCTGAGATGATTTCTATTAATAACCATGGTGTTTAAAATACATTATTTCTGCTAAGCGTACCTAATAAACTGGCAACTGAGTGTGTTCAGCAAAACTGCTGTTGCCATCTAGTGGAAGTAAAAGCGACTGCATTGCGACAGAGTGTGTTTGGTTGTCAAATCATACAAGACAGAACAAGAAAACACCATCAAGTCAAATTAAGTAACAGAGATAATTGGCTGGTTTTGAATTTGAACCCAAACATGACAGTGTTTCTACTAAAGCAAAGAGATTTTGTAAAATCTGTCTTTTCTTAAACACTCAGTTGCAGCATGTACAAAGATCTGCTTGATCAAAACAACTGCACCTTTTATCAAATAATCAAACCCACTTTGAAACCTTTAGTCTGACAACTTGCCTTGGGCACGCTCAGTGTTCCTTTCACCCAAATATTTATGTTAGCTCATGTTTGGAACAACCCTCCCTTTATTTTTTAGCATGCTGGGCCACGTAGTTATTCTTTAATCAATGTGCGTTCACATTTTCACAGAGTATTGTCGTACATTTGACCAGTGTTTTTGTCGTGGTCAGAGTAAATCATTCAGGGAATCAGTCCAATGTAACAGTAAGCAGTTATAAGTGACCCAAAAAACATCCCTTGTAAAGCTCAGAATTGACACATTTTTGGCTGAAATGACTCTTTTTCAATCATAATACACATCCACAAACCACACTTCCCCCTTCACCTGTGTGCTCCTAAGTTGACACAGCTGATTCCCAAGTTGTAGCGACTGCGGACAAAACCGGGCTGCAGCTCCAGAGCTCTCCTGTAGGCGGCCACGGCCTCCTCTGAGCGGCTTCCGTTGGCGAGTGTGGCGCCCAACTTGTTCCACAGCAGGTAGTCCTGGTGGAGACAGAAGGAAAAACAGGGTGAGCTCAGAAACAGACACGCAGTGTGAAGTTAGGATCTCAAACAGGCTTTTACACGTACCTGTGGTGTGACAGACAGAGCAGCACTAAAACAGTCCACCGCCTTGTCGTACTCTCCGCTGAGGTTGAAGAGAACTCCCAGACCACACTGCAGCTGGGGGTCCACCTGGGCGGGGTCGGAGTTTGCTGCCTGCAGGTACAGGGACTGGACCTCAGTAAACAAAGACCTGTGGAGAAAAAACAAAAAGAAAGGGGCGAAGAGGTTAATAAAATACGACAAAACTTTTAGAACTAGTGGATCTGCATGTTGAGTTTTAAATGTGAAATCATCAACACGTGTGTGTGTGTGTGTGTGTGTGTGAGGTACTCACTCTGGAAGCAGAGACCCGAACCTCTCCCTCTCCTTCTCCCTTTCTCTGGCACCATCCTTTTGGCGTTCACCTTCATTCTGCTCCCACACAGAGCGGTATTTTGGATTGTGCTTTAGCCAGTCGCGAAGAGTTTCACAGGCCTGCCTGTGCAGCGATTCGTTGGTGAAACTGACGGCCAGCGCCATCAGAGCAGTCAGGTTGTCGTTCTTCAGCTCTATACATCTAATGACAGAAGAGAGGAAAAAAGTCAGAGGGAATAATTTCACATTGTCATTACACAATGAATCATTTTTAGTCAAAAAAGCAAATGAAAATAAAAAAAATACTCGATTAATGGGTTTAAATTTGACAATAACATTTCTGTATTAGATCAGAGATGCCTAAACTTTTTCCTGAGAAGGGCCAAAGTTAAAACTTAAGAGTGGGTCACTGAACCAAAACCAAACACCAATTGTACAGTATTGTAAAGATGCGAAATAATACTAGGATCCAAAGTTTCCTTAACTGAAATGCCATTTGTCCGTGTGCCACTGTCTTTGCCTCTTCATTTTTTCGTACTTTATTTGCATTGTATTGCATTAGTATCACTCTGCCCGCCATGCTCAGATTATGAAAAAGAATCATTAAATTAATTAAATATAAGGACCCTACATATTTAGAGAACATTTTTAACTCATCAAAATAAAACAGCATAAACCGCAACTTATATTATAATTTATTTTAAAAATCTTAAATCTTTAAAAATTTGAATTGCCTAGTTTAAATTTATGGCCGGCCAACTTTAGGCAGCACTGTGTTAAATCTTTAGCTGAACTCCTGTAAAGACAGTAAAATGGAAATAGTGGCTACTACAGTTGTCTATACACTCAATGTAATAAGGTAACAGGATGGGACATATTTCCTCATTTAGGCTTGCTTAGATTTTAAGCAACTTTTTGAAATTTGTCATGGACGTTTACTCAATAGAGGAAGTAGAAAAGCTGCTTGAGCCTACAGTCATTAAGCTTATTATTAAAATGTAACATGAAGTGACAATCAGGACTAATTCCATTATACAAAAGTACCATGAAAATATTAATATTTACAATTCCCAAACAGTCTATGGTGAAAATAGGTGAAATGTAATTGCCCAGCCAAGTCAGATGCACTACTTAAATGTTGCTTCCGAGTGTTTCTAGATACAGTTTCTTTGCATCAGACGTGACTTTTAATAGAAGCATGTTGCAATTCTGCTTTCTGACCTGCGGAGGGCGCTGATGGCAGCAAACTCTTGCTCGTTCTCTGCCTGACAGGTTCCCAGATATTGCCAAGCCTGCAAATTAAAGAGACGACATGAACACTTGCCATAACATCACAGGCTCAGATCTTCACGTTCCTTAGTATAACACTTCCTGTGGTCAGTTTTCAATCAAATATCGTGAAGTTGTCTCATGGAATTAAAATGTTCATTTACTGGATTCTTCGGCGTCATTGTCTGTGCACAAAAAGAGTCGAAAAGCTCTGCTGTCAAAAAAATCAAGAATGATCCCTCTACGAACCGACTTTTTTCTGCACTTTCATGTTTTCAAACCCTATACTTATAGTGTGAGATTTTGAATTTTTAAAAACTAAATGTATTGATGTTTTAATTGCTTGTATTTTACTATTTATGTGTTTTCTGGGTGTGCTTTTCATATAAGCCAGTAAAGGTTTCTACTAGACCCTAACATGCACTTTTTATATGTTTTATCCCCATCGTGCTTTGTATTATGTGAAAGAAATAAACTGTAAACTACAAAAACCTGAGTAAAATTACATGAAAGGACACTTTTTGGAATCTTTTCACATGTATTACCAAGAGGGTGATCAAAGCATTTGAGACTGAAAAATGCAAATGAAGCCACAGCCTGCAGGAGACTCACCAGCTGGTTGTCTGGTTCTCTCTGAACAGCACTTTCAAAGAAGCGCACAGCACCGGGGATGTCTCCTGCCTCCATCCTCTTCACGCCTTCTGACAAAGGGTCCGGGTGGGATAAGTATGGGTTGTCGTCTTCAAACTGATACCCCTGGGACAAACACACAGAGTTTACGGTCTTGTATGTGTAGTGCTCTAACAAAGGATAATGCAGAATCAGGTGGAAAGGAAAAGCAGCAACACACTGCAGGTCATTTAGTGGAGCTGTATGTGCAAAACTGCTGAAATCCTCAAGCATGCGAGCAGATAGTATTTCTCATCTGGCTCTGAAGAGGTTGACAGGTACCTTGTCATAAGAAGTGCTGAGTAGCTGATCGAAGTCAGACAGCCAGGGGTGGCTCTCTGCGTCCCTCTTCGCCATCTCCTCCCACTCCTGCTGCAGCTTCTCCCAGAAATCCACATCACTCTGACAAAATGACAGATACACATCAATACTTTAGTCTCCTCACACATCATGTATCATCCTGTTTCACATCCACTTTGACCTTTATTTTTCCAAGAAACAGACAATAGCGTGTTGGTGGTGTTCTGTAGTAGTCAAAAGAGAACGACAGTGGTTTGTGTGTGGACACAGTTTGCTTTAACCTCTTTATTACCAGGGCTCCTAATTAAAATCTTACAGGATTTTCAGAAAATCGTGGAAAGAAAATGCAAGTTTAGGTGCTTTTCCATCCACTACTGTTATGCCAATGCTGTGAGTTGTTTGGTAAGCAGTAGGTGGCACTAATTCTCCAGTCAGGTGCCACTGCAGAGGAGGGTGCAAAGAGATGACATTATTAAAAGAGCACCAGTAAAATCTCAAACAAAAGAAAACAATGGATCCATACCAGGCCCCCAGAAAGTGTGCCGGCCTTTGAAGCCAATTTTATACAACTCATGAGTCTATCACATGATGCTGTTGGGCCTAAAAATACTTTTTCCCCATTGACTTACATTGAGAGAGATGTCTGTAAATCAGTGAATAAATCATTTTCACCCATTCAAGATAGTGAAGCGCTAATTATGATCTCTTTTTTGGCTTTATCGTATGGGAAATTTATAGGGTATGTGCAATATTTTGCCTTAGTTTTTTGGGTCCAAGTCATGTGATACTTTGCTGTCCGCTGTATAGTGTTTGCTCTTTGGTAAATGTATTGTCATGTACTGAATATCATGCAGCTGTGTCTTACACTTGTTTCCCCGACACAAGTTTTCTTTCGTAGCAACAAAATTGATCTTTTCTTAGCCTAACTGGAAGTAGCCGGCTCGGCTGGCAGAAGTCTCTAAGGCGCTTGTTCTATAAACATTATGAGGCAGAAGCAGCATCAATCATCTCAGTAATTTTATAAATAGAGCTTTTTTGGCTTCATACACCATTTAGCAACTTTCATAGGAATGACCAGCGTCCCACCCCCAACACTGTATCCAGGCCTCTGACTACATCCATGGGGAATAATAACAGAGAGCACTCTGGACAATAGAAAGAAAGAGTTCGGAACAACTAATTTCGCAATACTGTGCTCTTGGAAGAGTTCTGGTAAAAGCCCTGTGTGCGTAAAGAAGTGTTAAAAGCCATCCGGAAACGACGAGGAGAGTTTGCAGTGGCCGATGCAATGAAGGAACATCATGACTATACGCCATCATTTATTCTCTGAATCTGTCCCCATTGCACTTAGTCACACATACCTTTTATTAATACACACTTTCCTTCTTCCCCAAATGTAAATTTTATTTTTTTTTACATTTCCAGATTTTTTTCAAAACTTTGGGGCGTTTCCTCTCAGGTTTGTTTTTTTTTCCCCAACAGGTGGATGGAAACGCAGTGACGGATCCTGGTCTTACCTCCACTGCTGCCTTAGCTTGCTGGAAATCTGGTCCTGATGTGGCGAACTCATCTACCCAGGCTTCAGCTGAGTCCTCTGACACCTGAAGAGCAGGAGGAGCAATAACAATGGTTGACCAGAGTCAGCACTTGCTGGCTATAAAAAAATGTTATTAGCGCTGAGGACGGATTAAAGAAGGAAAAATATAGAGGGAAGTGATGGAAGGAGGTGAAAGAAGAAACAACATAGAAACGGCTAATTTTCTCTTTTCTTAGAGTAATCTCGAATTAACTCTTAAAAAAATATCACTCAGCAGGGACAAAATAAAGAAATGCTGACTGTATCTTACTGTCTATGTATCAGAAAAAAACAAATAACAAATAATCAAAAATAAATATGGCAATAACTGCAGCTAAAACTAAAAAACCTATCGCTGCCACGACCACCGAGGTCCTACCTGCCTGACGACTTTGGCCCACTGCTCTGCTTGTTTAGCTTTAACTTTCTCAATCTTCTCATTCCTCTCTGGGGGTTCCAAGGGAAGAGTCCCTCCCCCCGTCTCCGTCAGGAACTATGGCGGGAGGCGAGGAGGGGTGGCGGTGGGGAATGGGGGCAATGTTTTGAGGAGGAGGGAGCAGTTGGTGAGGAGGTTTTTTTTGTGGGGTGGGAGGAGTAATTTTAAGTAGTAGGAGGAATAGATGAGCGGTGGTTGTTAATTGAGGGAATGGCAAGCCGAGAGTTCGGAGGCAGGTCAAAAAATGGGGAAAAGTACATGTCAGAGTTAGATGGCAATCAAAGTGGAAACAGACAACTTTTCCCTCCAAGTGGTGTTATTGTTGGCGCCGCTGTTTAAAAGACAACCAGATAGCTTTACGTTTTCCTCAGAGCAAAGCAGCTACCAAAGTTTCCAATTACTTCAGTTGTTCCGACTCCGCCATTCCCACAACTGCGGATAGTAAGTGCAAAGACTTTACCCTGACACTCTTTGGTAACTCTTTGGGATAGCTCTTTGGGATAGCTACCCATAGCGAGCAGAGAAAATAAAAGCGCTTCCCTCTCGTTTGAGTTGAGCCTCCATTTTCCTGGGAGATGGTACGTGTTAGCAGATGGAACTGCAGAGTGAAAGTGAGGCTTATAGATACCCAAACTCAATGTCGATGATGTGGTTATTCTGTAGCCATTACATTGCGCAATCAACATGTACTTCATAATAAAAAGTTAAAACAAAAAACTTGTCTATTTCCACTTTAAGTAAAATAATATGGAGCCCTTAAAGTCCCAAAAGTTGAAATTGTTTGTCTTGCAGGACCAAGTTCATTATCTTGTGTGCACAAGATTTAAACATTTTTTTTTAAATTCCTGTTAGGACTTTAGCGGCTTCATACAATGGAGCCATGGTAAACAGATATTCATCATAAACAGGACTAAAAGCTTCACATGCACAGTAAAACATGGAAGTCCATTTCAGCCAAGAACAAAAACAAAAAGATGAAAATTTAGGCATGATAAAATAACAGTGCTGGTAAACCAAAATTATAAGGAAGTACGTCAAAATTTTGACCAATCAACTCAAAAATGTAGAGTTATGGGGAGACCTCGTCATCCCAGTGTGTATCCCATATATCCCATAAATTTAAAAAAGGCAAAAATGCCCCAAAAATATGTTTTCTAAAGAGTCTTACCATCTCCACATAAAAAAAATTTCATTTAAAATAAGATTTTAAACAGCATTATAAAAATCTGAATTCTAAATCTGGACTTTAATTATCTTATTATTTTGACTTTTTTAAAATCGTATTATTTGGGATAATTATATCATACTGCTGACTGTGAGTATTTTAAATTGTTTTCATATCTAACTTTTAACAGTATTTTCTTTTCTTGGCAGAAATGGACTCAATGTTATTGTGATTTCTGGGAATAATCTGGTTAAAATCCAAAATCTGGCTTTAGCCTTTTTTCCGGCTGAACAGAATGAAGTCTAAGTGCTTCCTTTTGGTAAAATCAAGAACTGAAGATAAACTGAGTCAAGGAGGGAATAACCACAGCTTGACTGAAGCAGTAAATGCATAACAAGAGAAGCAGATAGTCATGAGACTCCTCTCACTGCTGAACAAATTCCATCTGCAATGCTGCGCAGCTTCGAGCTTCATATTACAGTCAGTGCAGCGGCTGCTTTTGGTTACATTAGTGGAAAATATTACTCTGCTTCAGATACTGGGGTGATGAGTCACAAAGCATAGTCTATACTGTGCAAAAGTGAACCAATGTGTTCCCCCACTTGCAACCATCCCCTCCTCAGTGGGCAGCGACTCGTACCTGGTTGAGGTTGGAGGCCCAGTTCTGAGCCTCCGCGGCCTGAGCTTTATCTGTGAGCTGTTTGTCTGTTCTGCTCTCCACTGTCACACTGCCCTCGCCAATCTGCCTAATGAATCGCAGGAACTACACAACAACGAAAAAAAAAAAAAAAATCACAACAAAAAAAGCATTTCACCATTACTAATTGTTAAGATTCATACTAATACACTGCTAGTTTCTTTCTAAACCAAATAACCTTCTTTCCAAACTTAAATAAACAACATTGAAAAACGACAATGAAACTTAAATCATTGACATAACAGATGCACCACGCTCCCATGAAACTACTCTACAAATATGTCAAAGAAAAAGAGAGAGGATATGGTGAGAGAGGATAAATGACTGACATGGCCGTGAACACACTGCTCACCTCAGTGTTTTGTAACTTGGGGTCGTCCACCTTTGAAACGAGCTCATTGGCTGTTTGTCTCAGCTCCTCCCCTGGCTGATACTCCTTCGTCCTGTCACATTAAAGGGACAGTTCAGACCGTTTAAGGTCAGGTTTTATGAGGTACTTATCTATAGTCAGTGTACTACATTCAGTAGATGTTTGTCGCCACGCACCCAGACTGGAGGTGAGAGTTCAACAGGGAAGCTTAGCAATGTTCTGCAGTGGAGGGGTCTGCAACAAAACTGATTTAACCCACCTAAAAAAAATCAATATATGTTCAAGTGTATGCTACGTTTAGAGTATTTTTACTGCTTTACCATCAGACAGCAACTTCTGATGGGGACCTGAAGTAATATCGCTCTCTTTAAAGCCAGACTCCACTGAGAGAAACAGTGATCTAACATCGCTGAACACAGGAGCTGCTCAGCTACCACTGCCTCCATCGTTATTTTGTTTGTGTTATTGTGTGACATTCGGATTCACCAAATTCGCACGATAACACAAACGTAAACCCCTTTTTCCTGTGCACAACACCTGCTAACATCTGACTGTTTAATGTGATGAAAACGGTTACAATCGGCATTCACGCCCTGATGAAATGAGTGTTTATCTACTCTGGCTCTGATCAGCATTGAGGAGGAGTTAGTAGCCAGTTTTTTTTACTGGTTCACTAATGCTCATTTTTGTGAAAAAGGGGGTTTTAATAACTGATCAAGGCAGTAGTAGAACAAAAGCTCCCATGTTCAGCGATCCAAAATTACTGTTTTTGTCAAAGAAGTCTGGTGGCTTTGATGAGCTGTTAACAGCCGTTAACAGCTTCCCCGACAGAACAGGCTGTCTGACGTAAAGGCTAAAAGGTGGAAATACTCTCAATATATTGTACACCTAAACTGTTAAAAATGTTTTAAAGTGGCATTATTTTTGGTGGCTAAAGTACGTTTTGCTGCAGCCCCTGTCCACAGCAGTACATTGCTTTGCTTCCGTGTTGGTGCTTCTGCCACTTCTCCAAACTGAGACTTATACAGTATGTAATACACTGACACAATGGATAAGAACCTCAAACAGCTCTTCTTCAAACTATCCCTTTAACAACAACAAAACGCTAATGTAAAACTGTAATGAGTTATTGACAATTTTATGATGCATATAAAGACTGGAACACATCATTTTAGGCTGAAGGCTGTACTTTGCATTGCTGAGGTCAGTGCACTATGTTCATGATTTGTTCTGATATTCGTTAAATCAGCTTTCATTTATTGTTCTGATGCTTGTGTGCCTTTGACAGAGCTTTTGTTCGCGTGAGCTCAACATCGACGGACAAGCCTTGACAAGCTTTAAGTCTGAGAAATTCAAATACAACAGCCACTCAACAAGCAGACAAAAAACACTGTCGAGGTTCAGTCTTGCTATCGTTTGTCTACCTGTCCTCTAATTGTCTTTGTCTTGCCTTTGTTTCACATTTATTTATCTCAGTGTGCCTAAAGCATCCATTTAAATACATACATAAGCCATTTCTCATCTGCAGACTTTTACAACTGTCTTTCCACATCCCCATCCCCCGTTCTAACCATTCATTCTCCTTGTCTCCCAGGTCTCCAAGCCACAACTTCTCCTCCGACTGCTCCAGATACTCCTCTGCCCAGCGTCCAGGATCTGGAGCAAAAAAAAAAAAAAAAGGAAAAACACAGCAGATTTTAAAAAGTACATACAATGCAAAAAATCAAAGGATTGATCCAAGGCAAGTTTGCTCTGATGTCAGGTAATATTTCTGACATGAGACAGAATGATGATGACTTCAGAAAGATTAAGTGTTCATTAAGCAAAACGTGTTTCCAGAGTGAAACACAGAAGAAAAAAATAAATAAATAAGGAGAAACCGAAGCTACCTGCAGCCTCAGCGATAAATTCTTTCGTCCAATCAGCATCTGCTGCATCACCAAGAGCAATGAGTCCCGGTGTGGAGGCAGCATCAGGACCTGAGAGAAACTCGGCCGTCCAGTCTCCAGAGAGGGCCAACGCTGCCACATCTGGAGCTGTGACATGGAAATATGTGGCGCTTAAAATGCTGAAAACAGTTTGTGAAAAGACGCCACATAAAAACTAAGGGAAAATACCTAAAATTAGTAGGCAAAATACACAAGAAAAACATAATTATAATAAAAATACCTCTCTGTGGAGCTTGTCTGTAGCTCTGCTGGTCAATCTGCTGCATTTCCTCCAACAGCTGACCCATGTCAAATGTGTGTGGGGGACGAGGGGGAGCCTGAAGGAACTCATTCACCAGCTGCAGCAAAAAAAACACACAAAAAAAGCAATACTTTTCTTTTAAAAGACTATGAGGAAACTGCACCCAGTATGCACAGAGCTACACACCAGGATTACAGGATTACAGTCAACACAAAATGCTAAATATGGGAAGGAACATGAGTGCTGACCTCTTCTTCAGTTGCAATTTCAATGGGAGCGGGGGGAATCTGAGAAAATAAGGGAAAAAAAAGGTAACAGAAGAGCTAGTGCCGTGTCTGTCTTCAAGCAGCCTGAAGTCTGTGCACTTTGGAGGAAATTATTCCCCTGATAAATTAAAGTATTTCTACTAATGTTTATGTACAAATTACTCACTGTAGGTGTTGAGCGGTGTCGCCATGCCCCCCCTTCCTTGGTCATGTGGCCGGTCAACTTCATGAGGGGATTGGCTCCCCCACATTCTGCCTCCACCAACTCCCGCATCGCCATGGCAACACAAGGTTGAGGCAAACCCAATCAGACCACCTGAGAGCTGAGGAGAGAAGGAGGAGATGAATTACTTAATTTTGTGTTCGGGGCAAATTGCAAAAAAAAAAAAAAAAAAAAAAAAGTCAGTGTACGATATAGTTAATGGAATCATATTTTTAGATTATGCACAGTCAAAGTGAAGCGCAGCATGTTATCACACAATAATAGTGTGATAACTTCAAGAAAATCAAAAAAGTAAATTAGACGTCAAAAGTTTTAATTCCCAGAATAATATGACAGCAGTTCACTACATATCATACAAAATCAAAATGAAGCTTTCTGCACCAATGAAGTCACCTCAGTAGAAATACCCTGTCAAAATAAAAGGGTTTGTTTTCATCTTGAGAAAAAACAAAAATCCAAAACGAAACGCAAGATACAAAACTTCCACAGATTTTCGCCTACTTTAAATACTCTACATGTCCAACTATCCACTCTGCACAGATAGTCTCAAGTCACATAAGCAAATTCAAGCTCCATCTGCTGTTTTCCGTGTCATTTCCTGGCGTAGAGTGAACCATTAATAATGTGGATACGATGGCCCGGCAGGCACAGGCATTCACTGCATATTTCACTCAGTCTAGTCCACTAAGTTCAGAGGATTTTAGCTTTAAAGTGCATTTCATTTCAGCCTCTGCAACGAGAAAGAAGCTTAGATAGATAGATCAATAGATAGATAGATAGGTAGCAACAACTATCATATTGGGTATTATATTTCTTTGGAACTGAGCCACAAAATATGTCCCTATCAAAGAATTTCTGGTTATCTTGTTTACTTATTTTTTGATGAAATTATAGAAATATTGCCAATTTCAGACTATTTTATTTATGAAGGGTTCTTGTTAACTTTAGTTTAGACAACATTTTGTCCAAAAAAAAAAATTCGCTTAGATTTTCAAGTTAGGTAATGAACAAATTACTTGACATTTTGATGTCTGCATTAGTGTTGTCAAAAACACAGATTTATTGCTACATATCAATTCTGAATGTTTTAAACTGTTTCCTATTTTGTCCAGCAACAATACACCGGTACCAGCTGTGTTTGCTTTCTCTCATTGTTAATGTTTACTGCAGTCATTCTGCTGTTCACTGTCACTAATCACAAAAGAAAAGTTTTGTTGTCGTCATAAAGTCTATGACGACAACAAAATGTATTCCTTATAAAAAATTTTTACTCACTCCTGATTTCTTTTTTAGGTTAGTGAGTATGATTTAATTTTTGTTTCATGTTTATTCTCATTTTTACATGTTTATTCTCATTTTTTGTCACCGTTTTGGTTTATTTTGCAGAAAGAGTTTAATGAAATATATATATATATACATATATCAGTAAGTTATTATTAAGCTCTACTCGGTCCTTATTTTTCTGCTGATCACTCAGCTGGTCCCCCAAGTGCAAAACAATTACACAGGAAACAATACTTAAGATGATGATTCAGCCCCTGTATGCAAACCCTGAAAACAACATGAGGTCCAAGAGAAAACCCTGCAGCTCAACTCACTGACCTATATCCAGGATGAGCAGCTGACAAACTGCTATAGGTGCTGGCCTACTCAACTTCTCTATCCCCCCTGGAGGGATGCGTAACAGATACAATTTCCATAATAGGTGTCAGGAATAGAAACTTAATTCTCTGTCTACTCTACTCTGCTATATTCTATGTCTATTGTAGTGTTGTTCAACTTTAGACATTTAAGAAAATATAACACAAGACAGTACGGCTGGGCGATATGGAGAAAGTCACTATCACAATAATTTTTGCCAAATACCTTTCGATATCTGTATTGCAACAATATTGAGGGCTTGCCTTGCTATCACACAATATTTAGAAAAGGAGATTTTTGATACATAATCATCAGTAATGTGTATATAATGACTAAGTGAGTAAAGTGTAGGGCTGCAACTAATGGTTCATTGTCCATTTTTTTTCTTGATTAATTGATTGGTTGTTTGGTTAAAAAAAATGGGGAAAAATGTTTTGTCCACAACCCAAAAATATTCAGTTTACTGCCATAGCGGTGTAAAGAAAACAGAAAATACTCACAGCTGGAATCAGAGAATTTTGACTTTTTTTTTCGTAAAAAATTACTTAAACTAACTGATGGATTGTCAAATCAGTTGCTGATTAATTTAACAGTCAACTACAAATCATTGCAGTCATATTATATCTATCTCCTTTAGTATAAAAAATGACATCATTTTATTGTAATGCAGCCTTTAAAACCAGGAAAGGACAACACAATATTGCAATATCCAACATCTGGGATGATATCTAGTATCATAATACAATATTGATATAATATCAATATATTGCCAAACCCTACAAAACAGTGCACTCTACAGATTGACTGTCCCTCACTCTTAATTTTAAGAACATTTTATTCCTACTGATTCAAACAGCTGCTGCACTGCATGATGATTAGGGTCAAATAAAGAGGATTAGATGAGATATTTATACACTCACTATCACAGATAATGACCCTGTGACACCTGTTTACCTGCTCCCTTACTATGTGCGTTAGCAGTGGAGGAAAGAGTGCTTTTGTACTACAAATGCATACTTATTTCTCCTTTATGCGTGAATATGAATTCAGTATTGGTAAAATATCTAACAATGGACACGTGAGAGCAGCTGCAGCATTCAGGTGCTGTCATGTGTCAGACCAGTTAACTGACTGGGAGCAGTGTAGCATTGTTTTCCTCAATGCTAACTGTAGCTAAGAAAGAGCAACGTTAGCTCAGTGAACGTTACTCAATGTGTCTCCTCTAATGTAGCTAACATGCTGCTCATTAAGAAGCACATAAAGCTAAAAAAAATTAAAGAGTTAACCGTCCGTTTTGTGTTTTAACAATAGCGAGTGTAGCTAACGTTAGCTAACGGTGCTAGCTATCTGCCGTAGGGCCGGTTATCACTGCGGTTGTAAGCGGCCGGAGAGGCATGAACAGACGGGTAGCATGATGTTCATCTCACCGCAGACAGCTGCTGCTGAAGCCCGGCCGACAGTCCCTCCTCTCCGGTGTGTCCTCTCCGCCCGTATCACAAACAGAAGCCGCCGCAGTGACAAACCTCCCGGTAACCGTCTGAAACCAGCTGCTGTGTGTTATTAGCGCCGCTCTTTTATTTACCTTCCTCCTCCATGACCCACAAAACCCCTCACCGATCGGTTAGAGTGGCTCGTAACGTTACGGTGGAATTGTATTCTCAAATGGTTTTACGTAAGGATTTGTCGACGGTTAAAACAAAGCAGAGCGTAGTGGAACGTAAGGATTTTACGTAAAATACAAATTGCGCAGGAGACCAAAGTCCAACAAATCAGGACTGTAGTTTCCAGGTGAAAAACACCATCCTCAAAGGCAAAAAAAAAAAAAAAGAATCGCAGCAAGATGTATAATTTCTACACTAAAAAATACAAAAACAAAATAAAAAATCTTTATTTTTTTTTCAATTATAACAGATATTACATATAAATAAAATAGCCTTGGCACCAAATATGATATACCATAAAATGAAAAGGCAAAACAAAACAAAAAGAACAAAAAAATAATAATAACAATAAAAAAAATTAAAGTAGAGGTGAAAAGCAGATGTTACAGCAGTTACAGTGTACAGAAATATTGAAGATTACATGTGCTAAAACACTTTATAACAGTATTTCCGGTTACCCTGACCCCACTCCTGTCTTTGTTTTATTAGTCTTTATCAAAATCTTGTCTCAAAAAATCCATGAAGCTCCTTCATAGATTTTCAAAAACTGCCAGCTTTCCTTTTGTAATATATGTTAGTTTTCCCTAAGCAACACATTTTGATAAATCCTTAAATAATTGCTTTACACTTGATTTGTTTACATCTTTTGTTCTTATAGGCTTAGCTATTGCACTCTTAGCTTGTAAGACACCTAAGTCTATTAGCGCACAGTCAATTTCAACACTTCATGTCTAGACATACAATGTGTGCTGTAGCAATTCAAGAAGTACTACTCAGTTAGGATAACTTCAAAATTTTACTTAAAAAACAATAATAAGAGACTGTTCCTTATTTATCAAATGACGAGGGTGGGTGGGGTGTGATTTTTTTTTACCCTCCCCAAAGAAATACATTTACACCATAAACTGATGCGGAAAAAAAACAGCGTAATGCATACACATTCAGCAGAATGGAGGAAATTAAGTGTTTGATGCTCAAGATTTTCTGGTGGATGACGTCCACGTCCATCAAGTGTATGAGGTAGGCCTACTCATGCAAAAATGCCATCTTGACCTCTAATACATATAATGGTGTGAAATATGAACATTTACCCAAGTACTGTACTTAATTGCAATTAAGAAGTATTTGTACTTTACTTGAATATTTTAATTATACCTTATAATTTCAATGCACTACATTTATTTATGAGCTACAACATGTTACTTTATCGGTTATCATTTTCCCTAAATATAACCAAATTATCAATAAAATATGATTATCTTATAAAATAAGATGAAATAAGGACATTGTTAAAGCTGTACTTCAAACAGCTGCAACATAATTACAGATTTAGTAGTTACATGCATCAATAATCAAATAGATTTATTTACATAAATCTCTTATTGATCACCAAAAGGCTTTTTACTTTTGATACTTTTAAGTATACTACTACTTCCAGCACTGATTATACTCTGTCATAAAGAATTATTATTATTATTATTAAGCTGTTGGAGGTGGAATATGTTTTAACCTTGTGTACTGTTTTTTCTTTTTAAATCTCAAACAGAGATCTGTTTTTCATAAGATTTTCATGTTTTGTATAATAAACTGAGTAAGTTTATTATAAGCAAGTAAATCCAGATGTCAGATAAATATGGTGGTGTAAAATGTTCAGTATTCCTACTGAAATGTTAATAGATGCATAATGTGGCATGAAATAAAAATGGTCAAGTAAACCCTCAAAATTATTCTTACATGCAGTACTTGAAAAAATATAATTAGTTGCAATCTACCTGCATCTGTGATAATTTGGTACTCCATCTCCTGTATAAGTATGTGTTTTTTTTGTAAAAGAATAGCATAGGCAGCATGGCTCTAATATTGTGTGAAATTTGTATAAAATTGGGCATAAGCCTAATTATGACAATATCAACATATATCAACATAATATTAACATATTATACATTTATTATTATCATTATTATTATTATACATTTTAAAATGAAAATGTGATTCTTCCTGGTTATTTTTTCATGTGACCTTACTTTTGAAATACAGTTTTATTAAGAAGAAAGCTCTCTCGTGGAGACGTCATATAGTGTTTTTATTATGAATTTTGTAATGTTTTCTGACAGTTCTCAATAACAATTAGTCAGCATAATCCATGTCATCATTGTATCAATAATTACAGGTAATGTTCCAATAGTAACATAGTAATAATATAAGTTATTAATCAATGCAATGTTTATTCCTTCTTAACATCACACTCAAAAAACAACAGGCTTTATTTACTGACAGGTTTAGCACTGCACATTGATAGGCTACACAGACAGACAGCAAGAGACACAGAGGGAGAGGTGGGAGGGGCAGGGAGGCGGGGGAGAGGAGGGGGAGGCTGAGGTGAGGAGAAGCACACAGTTGTACATTCATTGAACCAATCAGATGGAGTGAATAGAAAAGAAATTAAAGGTTTTGAAATGTGAAAAAATCACCCGGAAGCGTGAGAGATGAAACGTGTGAGACGTATCTAAGTTTCACAACAATGTGCCCTCCTTTTTCTGTGATTCAGATATTGACAAGTTCTTAAATTACAACAATATTACACACAAATTAAGAGACACTCATCAAGCCAGGAATTATCATCCTTATCACTACTACTATTATTATTATTATTGTTATGCTGTTTTCTGAAGCTGTAAAGGTGATTAATCAAAATGGCAAAAATAAAAATCATAATCTGCTCCCTCTCAAAGTGTGCAGAAAACGAGAAGAAGAGTGGCTGCAATAATAATAGTAATAACAATAATATCGTAATATTCATCATTGTATGTACAGAAAATTCATTACAATCAATACAATCAAAACTGCCCAAGCTGAGCTGACATTCTGGAAACAGCAGGGGTAGCATTATAGGGGTGTGTATGTCTGTGTGTGTTTTTTGTGTGTGATTGCATGTGACGTTTTGCGGTTATTTTTAAGAGCAGTGTGCAGTGAGTGAAACAGTGCAGTGAGAGTCTTTTGGAGACATTCCAGCGGTCACTGAGAGGGGGGGGGGGTCAGAGGTCAGGTTTATTGTGGATGGAGGTGTTTTGACATTTAGCGGCACAAGATGAAACTTTGCAAAGACGCCTGACTCAAAACTTAGCTTTTAGTCTGCATCTGGGAGCTGCATAAGTATCAACTCGTGTGAAGGGTGAGGTGTGTGGTTGATAGTCCTCTCATCTTCTTATTATCAGTCCCACATAAAATATCATCAGGAGGTGAAGCACTAAAGTAAAGAAAAATACCTGCAAGCAAAGAGTTTTGTCTTTATTTATGAATAGGTTGCGACCGTAACGTCTGACCTCACTGTCTTCACTCTGCGGTTAACGGAGGTGGAGGAATGTGTCGTGAGAGGATGCAAGAAAAGAGCTTGTGCGCAGACGATTCGAGTCTGATAAGGGAGTGCAGAGACATGTCGGGATCAAGGCTTGTGTGTCTTTGCCTACAGATCTATTCAAGGCCTGCATGTTGCGGATTGTTCCAGTAAAGATTTCATTCTGTGTTCAATAACAAAAGATAAAATACAATCTTTTCTCTTTTTTTTAAAAACAAAATCAGTCTCATTCAGCCAGTGTTACACTATACAGACACATTACCATCTCGTGATTTAGAACTGGTGCACCACATACAATTTTGGTGGGGTTTTGCTCAGGCGGTTAAATTACATTAAATGTATACATTGTGCCATTGAACATTTAGGTGGAGAACAACTGCCTGTTGTTGGTTATAGGTCACATATGGCGTTGAGTGTCAAGAGTATTACAGTGACTGTGTTGTGCGTTGTGTTTGTAAGCATACATTCCTTATACTAGTAGTGTCAGCAGTCGTTGATATTAAAAGTGTTGGAGTGTGTGACTGGTGAGCCGGTTTGTGGTTTCCATGAGAACTGGTGCAGAGACGCGTGTGGTTCAGTAGCGGCGGGCGCTGCCGTCCCTCCCTTCCTTCTTGATGATGATTCGCTGGTCGTCGCTGGCGTCGTCAGGTGACTCTGCTACCTCTTCGTCCTCCTCCCCCTCTCCCTCCGTGTCAGCAGAGATGCCCATACGAGACTCATAGGACTGCAGAAAAGAGCGGCCGGGGGTAAAAACAGGAATTTGACAGATGTGGCCATCATTATAATTATTTTCTTTACTTTAGAGTAAGGTCGATCTCCAGGTTTGCTGGTCGAGTGAATAAGCTTAAAGCATTTGTAATAATAATACGTTTTGGAAAATAAAAAAAAGTAGCGTACATCAGTTACCTTTACAGATGGCGTCACAGCGCTGATTCCAACTGGTATTGAATTTAAATAACCGATATTAGAATAATATTATGTTATTGGCTAACTAATAGAGCCACTAGTGTCTGACAGGCGTAGTGCATTTTACTGCTGAGGTCAGGCTTGTTTCGACGACCTGAAGGTGATCCAATTTCAGAAAAGGTGTGCTGGGCAGAGAGGCCACAATGTGTTTGTTTACTAGAGAGTTTATGTGTTTTCTGGGGTGACGAGAAGAGACATGGAAGTTAATCTCTCAAGAAAACTAAATCTGCACCAAACTACAACATTTTGGATTTGAAGACAACAAAAGAGGTGACCTACCTGGCTGTGGGACAGTTTGAGCTTAACTTTTATTGGATGCCTGTGTTTTTATTCGTAAGTGTTGCTCACTGAAAGTGCCACAATGAAAGAGGAACGGCTGATTCATGCAGTTGAAATGAGGAATGATCTACATGATACCTATTTATTTCACTACAAACACCAAAATAACACCAAATTGCTGTTGAGATAGTGGGGAGCTGAGAGTTTTTGATAAATTACCATTATTAATAACAAGCTAATGATAGGACTACTTACCCGTCTTATTAAGTAGCTACATCTGCAGTCTGATCTCAAGCACACAGCTGATAGCAACTTGTGTGTTTACATGATGTTACAATATTGTAAAGGGCTGCTGAGTCAAGTGGGACACCTGGTATAATTCAGTAAACTGCTCCAGTGTTTGACCTAATATCAAACTGCTTTGACATTTTTTTTTTACATTGATGTTATGTTTGTGTGTGTTATGCTAATGTTGTGAACTGTTTTTATTGTTTGAGGCATACTCTGTTATATTGGGCTATAATAAACTTAGACTTGACATTACTATTCAAATCACATCATTGCATCATTTTTTACCTCCATGGGGTTGACGATGATGGTGAGGGCAGAGTCATCCCATTGGCTGCTACCCTCCTTGGCCCCACCCCTGGCACCCTCACCACGGCGATGGATGGAGCGAATTCGGAAAACACCAAGGATTACCATGACGACCAGGAAGCCCACACACACCATTATGATGACGGTGGCTGCTCCTGGCACCACTGTAAAAGAAAAACCACAATCATCTGTGATAAAATAGTTAAGTTTTAAACTATCTAGCTAATCTTCCTCATGGATGTCTTTTTTTTTTCATTGTTATGCAAAGAAACATTTCTTGATCTGATTACTGGATGCCCAGATGTAGACGCTACAGTTGGTACCTCTCCTCTTACTGCTTTTAATAATATTAACCAGAATCAACTGCAGTCATTAGAAAACAACCAATCAGAGAAGAGGAGCCTCTAACACAGCTGTCAGTCACTGCTCCTGAACCGAGGTCAAATTGTTAAACAAGCAGCGCTGATCAGAGACTCCGTGGCTGTGACTGACTGATTTAATCACACGCAGTAAAGTAATTAAAAGGACTACGAGGACGCAGAAGAACATGTTGTTTTCCACAGATTATCTACATAATGTGGATATAATGACAATTTCAGCAATTATGACAAAATGTTATTTATTAAAGTTACCAACTGTAAAGCTCTGACGCACCTCTGTGAGCTGTACTCTCGTGTAGGACGGCCTGCTCTGGCAGCCCGTAAGCTCTTACATTGGTACATTTTTATTTATAAGGCAATTCTTGGTCTGCTCCCGCACTATCTTTTGTGTTTTTATCACGCCGTACTGTACTGGACAGTACTCACCATGTTCTCAGGACCTCTTTATGATCTCAGTCCCAAATGTTCGGACAGAAATTGGGAAAAGGGCGTTTTGGGTACTCTGCACCCTCAGCCTGAAATTCGTTGCAAAATGACTTGAAACTCCAGGAGCTGGTGTCGCTAAATGTCTTTAAATCTTAAATGAAAGAGTTAGAGGCAGACTCTATTGAATGTCGTTGTCCTGCCTGGTTGTACAAATGTCCCCCGGAGAGTTTCCTTTTGACTGACAGATAGTTCTCTTTTTTTAAGATAGTTTTTGGGGCGTTTTTGCCTTTAATTGATAGGACAAGTGTGATATTGGGGGGGGGGGGGGGCATGCAGCAAAGGGCCGAGGCTGGAATCAAACTTGCGACCACTGCGGCGAGGACACAGCCTCTATGCGTGGGGTGCTGCTCTATCCACTAAGCCACCAGGTGCCCCACATAGTTCTCTTTTAATGTTTATTTTAGTGCTTGTGAATTGTATTTTGTCTCCTTTTGTGTCTCTGTCTGCAATTTTGTGTTTTTCACTGCTTTCACTGCCTCGGCCAGGTCTCCCTTTAAAAAGAGATTCTTAATCTCAATGGGACCAACCTGGTTAAATAAAGGTTAAATAAACTATATCTTTACTTAGAGCCCACACACCACCTCTGGGCATAAAAGCAAGAAAAATAGCATAAATATCCAAACTGACCACCTCTTTAAAGGTGAATTTAAATCTAACAATTGCTGGGGAGTTGGACTGTGTGGGCAACATGATTAAACCTGACAGTCCTTTCTGCTGTGCAGCTGTAGTGATTGCACAAACCAAACGGCAGAGGTGCAGCAGACCATAATAACACAGTTAATGGTTACACTGCCCCACTGCGCACACTGTTCTTTACACTGACTCCACACTCTTGTGGTTACTCTCAGAGCTCTGTACGGTCGGGCACCTGCTCGCTTTAGAGTTCTGCTGCAGCCCTTTATCACCAGTAAGTCTCTGGGGTCTTTTGATTAGAGTTTGTGGGTTGTTCCTCGCTCCAGATTTATAACTGAAAATGATCGTGTGCCTTTGAGGCTGCGGCTCCTAAACTTTGAAATTCTCTCCCACTGGATTTCAAGGAGCCCAATGGAGTTTTCTTGTAAACAAACAAAAGTTTCTCACCAAAACGCGGTGTGCATATTCTTGTAACAAACTTGTCGAGTAAATTTCCTTCCTCATAAAAAGTTTGCAAAGATGTTTTCTGAGGGTATTTAAATACAGCAGTGGGTAGATATAGTAAATGATTATATGTTATGGAAAAGATTACTTTCTCTCTGCAAGTCCAGAAAAGTGTGTTCATTGGGCTCTGGACCAAGTGGGTGAAATACGAAGACCTTTGCGGATGAATTTTGCAGAGGTATGTGATAAATGATCTTATTATGTTAATCTGACTGCTATTCTATTTTTCTCTGCCTGATATATTTTACAGAACGTTTGTGTGTACGCTTTGTCTGTACCAAATTGAGCAAAGTTTTTAAATTTAGGAAAATCTGAACAGTAGTCTGTCTTGATTTATCTTCTGTATCATGAACTGCTGTCAAGAAAAATAAAGAATTTAAAACAAAAATAAAATCTAAAATTATTTACATCCAGGGTTAAAGATGAATATTTTTTTTAGTTGAAAGTTGACTCGGAAGTGGCAGCTGTGATAAAAGCTTGTCAAAACCCTCTCAATTTTTAGGAAAGGTGCTTTCTTATCTCCTTTAGCAGAGGGAACACCGGACCATCTTTACCAAAGGAGAGGAGATAATGCCGTCTCACAATTTCTTGCGTCAGTAACAAGATGCACCATTTGGACATTCATGAAAACATCGTATACCTTTCTTGCGTATATTTAAAAACAGTCATACTAACTGGGATTAATGTAGATAAATATAAGTGGAAAGAACAGTGAGTGTCAGCAACCATTTTGTTTCACTTTTGTGACTTTTGTGGCAGCCTTTATTCCTATTCTTAATTTCAATTCAAACCTTAGTGACAAAGTAATATTTCTCAGCCCGTTGTCCACATTTATGCAGCCTTTGTCAAACGAGACAGTATAAACACATGGAACAAAATATTTGAGAAGCCCTTGTAGTAGTAAATCTTTGAAGCATCAACGTCAACATTCACATCTGCTGTCACATAATAACAGCTTAGTGTGCAGCTGTATTCTCTCAGCACCACCGGTTGTCTTTCCTAAGTCCTGCTGAATTCTCCTTCATATCTTTCCTTGCCTCATGACATTTTCCATCAAGGAAAAGTGTAAAAGACATAGGATGTAATGGGTTTTCGACCGCAGCCCATGTTTACTAATCTTCTTCCTTGCTGTCTTTGCTGCCACCTTGCATCATAATTTGCCGTGTTAACGCCGCCTGTTATTCATTGTAATAGTGTGACACCATTGGCAGGACTGTGTATCCCACTGTGTCACCCACTAACGCACACACATGCACATGGAATAAACAAAACAAGGCACCTGCCATTCAAAAAACAGCTCCATAGCGCTACTGGAGGTCTAAAACTCCACAGCCCATCGTAACGATCTGATGAGAGAGAGACGTCACCTGAGTTGCGGTGTGGATTGGGCAGGGTGTGTCCACTCAGCTCTCCAGCGTGGTGGGACGGGTGGAGAAACTGCTGCTGGGAGGCCAGCAGGTGGGACGGGTGGTAGAGACTGTCCAGAGAATGGAGGAAGTTCACCTGAAGGAAGGAAGAGAAAAAAGAAGAACATGTAACTCAATGATCCAAGGTCAAATTTGTAGCTTTCAGACAAATACTGTTCCAAAAGGTTTTGACTGAACTTTCGTGTTTTTAACTAAAAGGACATTTATCTTCATGTCAGTGCCAAAATGTGTTTCTGATGTTTCTTCTCACCTCCAGAGTCAACTCATTGCTGGTGTATCTGCCATTCATCTCAGAGCAGGACAGGCGGAACCGCCTCTCGAAGCGGGCTGAGCCTTTGGCCAGTCGGTAGCGGACTGAGCGAAGGACGTCCTCGTATACAGAGATGGATTCGGCACCTGGAGGGAGCACGGAATAAAAAAGAGGACAAAGAGTCGATATTGACACAATAACTGCGGAGAAGAAGGAGGAGAAGAAAGTAGTCCACAGCTACTTATTGACAGCTGGGGGTGACTGTATTAGATAGATTACTTTTCATTTTTAGGTCATTGAGAATTTATTCTAATGAATTTCAAAGATGTGAGTGTAGTTTGAAAGTTTCAAAGGCTTTGAAATATCAATATGGATATATAGAGTCTTATATGAACATTTTAACATTTTTGTATATTTCAGATGAATACATTTCTTTATCTTGTTTGCAACTTTTTTTACCTGGTGGGACTCATTGACAAAAAGAGGTGATGTCACATATTTTTGTGCACCAATCAGGATTTAGCTTTTCAAAACAAAATTAGATGACAGTTGTGGGGCTGTTTGCTTCAGTCTGTTTATCAGTTCTGAACAGATTTGGGCTTTTTGACTATTGAACTCTGTTTAAACTCTGTTTTATTCCCAAACTTTATCTGCCAGTGTTGCTCATTTATCAATAAATATTTAATGATATCGAGAAAAACACAACACACAAACAGACAGAAACAGACTAGTTAATTAAGATTTTCTGACATATTTTGGGGTATCTGTTTCATAATGTTTATCTGTAACTCACTGTTATTGTTGCCATTGCTCCCTATCTTGACCGTGAAACGACATTTTCAATGTTACGGAAATATTCAACTGCTGGAAAGATGGTCTTTTCACAAAACTAGGCTGTCTATGCAGTAGAAAGCCACAAATACGTTTGAAAGTGATGCTACTGTATATGACCAGAGAAAACAGAGAAAAAGGGCTGTTATATTTACTTTTGCTAAAGAGGTAGAAAAACTACAACTACCAGAATGCACTGCACCACACTGGACCAACAAACTCTCCCATTGGTGGATGGTGTAAGGCAAGTTCCTCCTCCAAAAAACATTACAGTGGCTGGCTGTTATCAAATTATCTCGGAATACAGTTGAACAGCAAGCTAAAACGTATTATGAAAACATTTTAGGTGAGAAATAGGCAACACAAAAACAGAAACATGGTTCATATTTGAGCAGCACTGCCTAGATTTACTGTTTGATCCCAGTTTTTATCGCCTCTGTTTTTACAATACAGGAAAATGGATGGTGTTACAGCCAAACAGGGCACTAAAATATTTTTCTGTAGACATTTTAGGTGAGAAATAGGCAATACAGTGACAGAATGCTTTATATTTGATCTGCACTGCCGAGTTTAACAGTTTGATCTGAGTTAAAAGAGAGTGGGCGGCTCCATCTCTATCTGCCTCTATACTATTTTTGTCCATGGTGGCGGGCAAACATATATGACAAAGTACAATCTGTAGTTGAGCAACAGCCCAAGAGCCAGAAAAAAAATCAATCAGCAAAAATCCACCGAGTGATGCAAAATTTTCACTGACAAATGAGCAGGGAAATCGGGGCGCTGGTAAGATGAAGGGAAGTTTACCACAGTTCATTTACTCATACTACACACTTTGTTATGATACAATGCTGGTTAAAAATATGCAAAGTATCTCTTTAATGATGCTTTTCTAGTTAAAGATAAATAAAAAAAAACAGCTGACTGTTATAAATTATGTAGAATGTGTTAATGCACCGTACCTGTGATGGCAATATAAGCAGTAGTATTGATGATTTCCAGTCCCCTCTCTCGGACTACATCCATATCCACCAGAAGCTCCTCCCTCTCTGGGTTAAGCTCCTCCCCCAGGGGTTGGACCTCGCAGCCGTCCAAAGTGTGAGCCACAGCGTCGGACATCAGAGCTAAGAAAGGATCATCAACCCGATTTTAGATAAACTATTGGTATGAAAGGGCTTTGTATTAAACAAACATGAAAAATATTCTAAATCTTCTTAAATTTGTCTGTAGATGAGGTATTGGGGATATTTAATGACTCACCTCCACCCTCCATCCCCTGTGCAGCCGTGTTGACTGCATGAGACAATGAACATACAATCCGGAGTTCGGGGAAAAGGGGGACCCCACGGGGACCCTCAAACTCGGGTGCAGGACGAGCCAGATGAGGGCCGACCCCGGACAGAGAGATCTGAGGGGCGTCAGGCTGCAGAACCACCAGGTATCCCTCCAGCTGTTTGAGGGACAGGCAGCTCTCCTCATTGAAACATCTGACAGGAAGGAAGGAAGTGTGTGTTGTCAGAGAGAGAAAAAAGAGATAAAAACTTGGCAATGTTTTCGCCACGCAAGTGACGTGGGATGACAGGCTGTCAGCTTGTGCACCACTTTGGTCCAGACTGAAATATCTCTGCAACTATTGGATGGTTTGCAAACACCATGGCATTTTGTACAAACATTCCCAGTGTGCCAAGTGCTCAGACCATAAATCTTGCTGACTTTGTTGATCCCTTGAATTTTCCACAATTGCGATCCTTGAAGTTGGCATTTTTGTTTTGTTGTAAAAAATTTCAACAACTATCTGATGGATTGCCACAGAATTTGGTCTAGACATTACAGCTTTTTAAAAAAAACTAACATATTGAAGGGATATGAGATGGCAGAACAGAGAGAGACACAGGCAGTAAGGTGACGAAGAAAATAACCTGAAAATTTGTTTTTAAAAAGCAGGGAGAATCATTAGAAAATTATCAAAATCTAGGGAAAATGTCCACAAAGCTATATTTATAATAATAATTATTATATATTTAAAATAATAATTAAAAAATATATATTTAGTATATATTTGAAATTATATATTTAAATAATATTAATTTATTAAAATAATAAATTATAAATAATATAATAAAATAATAATTTTCTCATAACTTTTTACTGATTTCTTGCTATTTTTGGGCCATTTTGCTCATTGCCTCCCCCAATGTTTTTGAAATAAATCAAACTAACTTGTACAGGTTTCAAAGAGTTATTTTCAACTTTAAATAATTCTGCACCCACTGTGCATCGCATTCCTGCAACCCTGTCAGAATCCCAATGAACGATTTCAAAGCAGAACACCCAGAGATATCATCATCTTTACTCAAAACCTAGTGCCTACATAACCCACAATTCAATTCAACTGCCCTGCAGTCTTTAGTCTGAAATTCAAGTGTGCACCTCATGAAGTCTCAAGACGGGCGCCTCAAACAGAGATTAGGAGCGAGCTACAGAGGTCTGGTAAGGTCTCTTCTTTTAACTCTACACTCACAGATCTTTTTTCATTCTTCATCCCCAACCAAGACATCACTTGAGGATTTTTTATCAGACTTTGCACAGCTCCCTCTGGAGCCACAAAAGGCTACTTTTTTCCCACATAAATACTTCCAAAAACCTATAAACATACTTTGATGTTCAAAACTGGCATAGTTCCCCTTTTACTCTCCATCTACCACCATCATGAGGTCAAAATTTTAATTTAACCTTATGAGCCTCAGCTGCACTTTGTGTTGGGCTTTAATAGAGCGCATCAGGGATGATGTTATTTTGGTAGGTCGATGTGGAGGTTTGTGTTGCCCTGGTTCGCTTCACAAAAAGTGTACGGAACTTTTCCATTGGATTTTGGATTATTACCAAAAAAGCTCTGTGGCAAGCAAAAGTTTAAGATACCTACCCTATTCATTTTGTTCAGCAAGATAATCTTCACACTTTTAGGATTCTAACATTAGGCTATAAATTAATTATGCAACAGTCGTGTGACTTATCGTGGCCACCACAACCAAGCTGTAAAGTTTGGCGTGATGATGTTCTGTAGTCTCATTTAGCCACCTTGTTTTATTTAGCCACCTATTCAAGCCTTTTTTAAGACACATAAAAGCCTCGAAATTCATGTTTGGGGTAGGTACTGGGGTATTTTATGTCCTAAAACAAAACATGAAAGTCTCTTAAGCTTGTCTTGACAACAGACATATTTAACATCTAACCAAAAACTGTGGAGTCATCATATAGACTTCCTGTGCTTCAGAACAGCTGGCAAAAAGACTTATCCTCAAGTGAACTGCCCAAGAATCATATTTTTGCCAACATAATACTGTCCTCAAAAAACTCCAAATCATCATCTCATCCATCTTAACTTTCTACATCGCAGTTATTTAATGCCAGAAAAAGCATCATGCACTTAACAAAATTGTAGTTTTTGCTCACAGAGCTGCATAGGATTGTTTCCACACGTTCTGGCAATGTCTGCCCGTATTAAAATTTGGCAAAAGGTCAGTATGTTCATGTTCAAGTTATTGGTAAGAAAATTCCCTGCAGTCCCAGGGTGGTCCTACTTACTCTACTACTACTACTACTACTACTACTACTACTACTACTACTACTACTACTACTACTCTCTGTTGAACTTGTTTTCCTTTTTTTTAAAAAACTCTATTTCACTACCTAACTATTGGGTTGCTACGGTATGGGTTGGAGGTTGGGCGGGGGGTCCGGGGAATTTTATTTTTCATTGTTAAAATGATACTTTCATTTTATTGTATGCAAATTGAAAATAATAAAAACAGATAATCAGAAAAATATTATTGTGAAGTGGGACTGTAAAAAAAGCTAACTCAATTCCAGGTTTTAGGACTCATTCCTGTAACACTGGTAAATACTGGCTTGCTCACATTTTAGGCTAAGATAGTTAACAAGATAAACAACATAATGGATGTTGCTGAGCGCTTGTTAGCACGATGTTGTTAGCGTTTAATTTAAAACACTGCGCGCATAGCTGCACACTCTTCCTCTCAAATTAGCAGCATTGTGGCCGAGTAATGTTAAGAAAGTCGACAAAAAGGTCTAAATCCAGAGCAACGCTTTCTCTCTAATTCCACTGTGACTGTAGTTAACTTTGGTCTGAAAATAGCAGATGTCTAACCACAGTAGCCTCTGCTGTTACAAATTTAATTTTCCTGCCAGAAAGGGAGAGCAAATCAGATTGATGACAGGCTGCTTACATATATTTATTCATCTGCACTATAATTCAGCATCACATTTGAAAGGGGATTAAGCAGAGCGTGTGTATGTGTGTTACATTTCCACTATCAGAGTGAGCAGCTGCTTCTATCGGCCTCTCCAGAAGGGCCTGCTGTTCAGCCATCTGGGTAACTCCTGGCCTAAAATCAGTCTAATCTTCACACACACGCAATAAAACATGCTAGAGGAAAAAAAAACAAACTCTGGTACACTTGAGCAAAAACCAAGTGAAAAAAAATCTGCCCATGACCTTGAATCGTTGGGATCTTAAAATCAAAACCTCCAGCGCTGACTTGTGGCCTGGTAATCATTTTAATCTGATAAATACGCAACAAAAACAGTAGTCCCAAAAAGCAGGAATAAGAATATCTGCAGCCTGAGAGTTTGATGAGATCTGATTTGTCGGCAGGCGGCTAGTGTTAGTTTAAATACACAATATACCAAGTAGTATGTGCGCTTGACTATACTTCCCGTGGTGAATGAATATTTCATCAGCTAAAAGTGACTGCTAAAGCCAGAGAGCCAGTTTGCAGTTGTTAAGCATGGTTGAGCACTGACCCGGAAACAGAGTGTGTGTGCTTTTTATTTTCACGGCCAGGTGATTCAGTGTGATGCACACTGAACCACAGATTCAGCCTTCTGCTGTCAGTCTGTCTGGCAAAATTAGGGTTGCAGTTTTTGTTTGATTGTGCAATACTTCTTAAAATTATGATTTATTCATTCCTTTGACAGGAACGATACATGTAGGCACTGTTACATTTAAATAAAATGCAATCGATGCAGCGTATATAGGACTTCCAGACTGTATAAATAATTGATGTAGCTACCGTTACGTCACCCATTGGTTTTCTGGACTCTTGTTTTGAAGCGTGTTTTTCGGCCATCGCCATCTTGTTTTTTTTGGAGCCAGAAGTGACCATATTTGGATAAGAGGTTGGAGCTGTGGAGGAGCGAGGGCTGAATTTGGCTGAGAAACCGAGGACACTATCGGCAGACAGCCTGTCACTCAAGGGGCCCCACCCCTAAATATGCATAACTCACAAAATGTAAATGGGTAAGTTACAAAAAAAAGCACCCCCTGTACAGTTGTCATAAGTACTGAAATTAGCTATAGCTATAGAGACCAAAACCGTTTTTTGAACTAGGCTGTAAACATGTCTATTTCCGCTGTACATTTGGGCATTTTAACATAGATAAATACAATAAATAATAAATACAATAAATAAAATACATACAAAATAAACATAAAATACAATAGATACATACAATAATTTACACAACATTGATTAAAAATGCTTTAGAAGCATGGATATATAAAAAGAAACTGGATAAAGCATTGCAGGCAAGGTCGTGTTCAGACCTATGAAAGTTGCTCAGTGGCGCCATAGATGTTTAATAATTACAATGATGTTCCAGATGATAAGACGGTGCCTTTTCATTCCAGTGGAGTTGCTCACTTTACACCATAAGTTTCTTGCTTTCAGGTTTACTTCCGCAGTATGCGGCCAATTGAATATGCGCAGTAGTGCTTCTCCTGCTGGCCCTGCCCGCGAGTCCCTGCTCGGCTTATACACTTCACATTGAGATAACATCATGGATTTTTAAATGACTTTTCTCACCTCGAGGAAGGTTTTACGAATATAAAACCTCCATGGCTCAAAAATTCGTACTAGAAAGAGGCATAATTGACCTAGTTTGCAGTTCAAGGTGTCCTGTCAATGGCTTTAGAGACGTCTCTTTTACAGTGGTGGTTTATGGAGAAAATTATTTTTGGGCCACAGTGGATTTTTTTTGCTGCAATACCACATGTGGCCACTAGAAAATACTGGAAGCAAGGCTGGGTGTCGTTCTTGGGGGCCTGAGTAGCACATGGAGCCAGAAAAGCTCTTTTTTTTGAAGTATGAAATTACCTGAGTCTTCCGCATAGAGGTTTCCATAGAGCAAGCTCACCAGAAACATCTACCAGCCGAGCAGCTAACATTTGGTTTAGTACTCTACTAACTTGAATAGGGAATAGGGATTTAATCATTCACCTTTTCTAGACTTGGTGATGGTGATGGTGAAACAATTTATTTTGCAGGGGTTGTGACGCTAAAAAAATGAATCCTCTGATTTACAGATGTCTCTTTCACAATGTAATTCAATGGGGAAAATTATTTTTTGGGCTACATGGCATCACATAACAGACTTGAAAGTTGTAATTCAATGTTAAGCCACTATGTCAAATTGGCTATACAGTCTGGTGCTGTTCCTGGGAGCTTGTTTATAGCAAACAAATTATTTTTCAAAAAAAGTTGAACAGAAAAAAAACCCTTGGCAGAAAAAAAAGATTTTTTGAGGTGAAAATAAAAGATAAAAATAACTCTATTTTTAATCGGTCTTTGCTTAAAAGAGAAACAGTTTCTGAAAGTTAATCGCTCAACATCTACACTTAAAACCAGGCAGAATTAATTTTGCACCTTGAGTTTACTCCAAAGCAAATGGCGAAGTGAGCGATAAGATAAGATATTCCTCATTATCTCTGGCTTTGACGTATTCTCTCTATCATCATCTCTTTCGTGCCACACCAAGCCTTATCACAGCCGAGGCAAGGTTCATGTTTGATGAGTTCAATGTCAAAGGAGTAAAGCAGAGGCAGCAGAGTCCAGACGGTTGACACTTCAATTGGCTGCCTCAGACTGCTTGAAGAAATCATTTTCATTTCACATCATATCATCTGTAATGCTCAGAGATTTAAGGTGTGATAATTTATGTTTGTGGTGTCACTTTACTTCTGCTAGTCTCTCCTGCATCTCACAGAATGATGATCAAAAGGACGTATGATTTAAGTTAGTTACTCGAGTTATCTGTAAATATTACGGGATGCTTTTACCTATTCAGTCTATTGTTGCTGTTGTGATGAAATCAGCTCTTCTGTGACTTATTTTAGTCGCTATACTTGTTGAGGTCCATCCATAGTCATGAACAGAGCCATTTGTGTGTATATATATATTTGAGTGTTTTTGTACCTGAGCGAGGTGGTTAGTTTGAGGGGTCGGACTCCGGGGGTGGCGAAGCGTAGAGAGTTTCTGTAGGTAACTTGCTGCACTGCTCGGTTAAAGCTCTCGATGTCGTCTCCCTCCAGCACCAACACTGACTGGCTGGGGTTCACATGAACCTGCGAGAGCAGAAGAGACGCTTGAAAATCTAATCTTCTTTATTTCTATAAAAAGACATAATGATACAAAAGCTCTAGACTAAATTGGTCTCTTTCAAAAAGGTTAATATTGAATCTAATTTAGTTTTTTTTTTTTTGAAGAGACATCAGAGCAAAGAAAAAACTATCTAACTGTTCCTGTACTAACTCCTCTACTAACTGTTAGCAGACATGTTACTTGTTGAGTCCTTTCACACACATTGAACAAAAATATCTACATTTTTGAGTGTTTATGCCGCAGACACACCTAACCACTTCTAAGGGAAGTTAGAAACACATTTGGCAACACACCAACATTTTGTGCTGCATATAAAGGGCAGGTTCACAATTTTCAGGTTCCCATGTGAAGATTAAAACAAGTTTTGCTTGATGTGATAATTCCACCTGTTCAGACTTGAATCTCTGAGCCTGTTCTTAAATCTTTAACCCATGAGCAGCAAGTAAACGAAATAAAGCTGCACAGAAAGAAAGACCCAGAATGTGAATACAAATAAAACAAATTAAGCACAAATTAGATTAGAACTTCCTTTCTAACAAAACTATCATGTACTTATTAAACTAATCAAAAGGTTACTTCAAAAACTTTCTAATATGCATACATACTTAAAATAATGCATTTGGCAAGGATGTCTTAATTACAACATAATGAGACTATAAACTCACAATTTTCAATAAATAATTAAATGAATGACTTTGAAAGCACAGTGAAAGCACTTTGAGTGGTTGAACAATTAAAAAGGAATCTTACAAATTCATAGATCATGTAAAGCTACTTGAAGATGTAACAAGTGATGATGCTTTACAATTTAAATTTCAGTGCATTATGTCAATAGGAGAGACTTTTTGTTTGGAACAATATGAATAAAAATGACTATGAAACGTTGTCAAATGAGGGATGTGGTTAAATCAACAAGAGATTGTCTTTGGAACTGATAAAATATAACAACGTTAAAGAGATTTAAATATGCAACGTGTTTGTTTTTATCGTCTGGGAGCAAACACTTTACTTTGTAAATCATATTCTGAAAAGAAGACAAAAATGTTGTTTTCTCTGCAAAAAGTTTACAAAAGCATGCACATCTAGACGACAAATAGTAGGTGTTGGATGGAAGAACATGTGAACGATGGAAAAATAGAGTCTGTACACTAGATAATGCTCCCATGAATATATGTTTAATTACTAACTGAATATATGTTCATGGCAGCATTTTCTATTGTGCAGATTTCTTTTCCACACCTACTGTGCATTCCTATACCCATTCTACCATACCATTTAGTATGTCCGGAAAACATTTAGTAAGTTTCAATATGTAGTAAATCACATGCAGTTTGCAAAAAATACCAGAATGTCCAACTGCATATGGTTGCACTTTGCAGCATGCAAGCCAACATGCTTTCCTTTCTAATCTGAATGGTGTTACGTACCTCCAATGAAAGTGTTAATGCTACACAAGAGGGTTTAAGTTCACGACCAAGTAGTATGTCTCAAAAGATGTCTCAATTTGAGATGCAGTAAGTCACACGACAGATAACCGATGAAGGACGAAAAACTGTAAATGATTATGAAGCACTGTGTGGTGGAGAAGGGTAACGTGACTGGTTTTAATTTTAAACGTTAAACAATGTAAATGTTGCCAATGTGGGTTGAAAGATTAAATGTCAGGATGTGAGACACCTAGTCATCCAGGAACTTTCTGAGCATTTCCTTGTCTATAATGTGGCGTTCTGCAGTTTTCTGAGGCATTACCTTCATACCGGAGCCCAGAGTCTCCAGGTCTCCAAAGTCCAGGCCCTCCCTGCAGGCGTACAGACACTCAACCACACTGTGAGGCTCCACGCTGCCGGGACGCACCGTCACCCCCGACAACAGGCCGTGGTAACCGCCCACATACTTCACTGAAGACCAAAGACAGTCCAGTATACAGTAAATACATATTAGAAAAGCACATTTGTATTCTAATTTGCGCATAAATACTACACAACAACAATGACACAGCAAAATGACAGACTGCACACCACAGTGTGAAAACAGGGAGGTCACCTGAGTCTTTACCCTCTGGGATGGTGTTGTTTAGTATCTCCTTCTGCTTCTCTTCAGGCTCTGCGGGGGAAACGAGGTGAGGGGCACAAGGGGGAATAGAAAAAGAGAAAACAGTAAGGCACACTGAGAAAGCTATTTAAATGTAGCGAGGTATGAAAACAAAGTGAGAGGAAGCCTGAAGGTGTCACAGGTTGACAGGATGAATAAAATAAAAATAAATAAATAAATAAATACCACAAGGAGGCACAAGTTAGAAAACGCAAGCAAGAAAATCGTAGATGATATTCAGAAAAGCACCATCTCCTCATTATCTAGCAGCAGCTGCTGCCTCGCAGCAGAGTGACTTCCACTGTGGATGAGAGTGTAACACCGCAAATGTGTGTGTGCGTGTGCATGTGTGTGTGTGTGTGTTTCACTTCTAATTGGCAGCCAGGGTTTCCCATTTTACCCAGTGTTTCGAGTATAAGTGGCTGATAGCTGTCTGGCCCTCGTGTTGTTCTGCGGCCCTGAATAATTGATGAGTCAGTTATATTATTAGCCCTCAAAGACATAATGCATCAACCAAATTATAACTGAGTGAAAATGAGGGAGTGAATGGCGCGAGGCAAAATGTCTCGCTAGATTGTCTGTGGACGTCTTACGAGGGCTTACGCGTTGCCGGTGCTCATGCCAGAAATGGCAGCCTGCTATCTTTGTTGATGTGTTGTTTGAATGACATTTCAGTGACGGAGGAATGCAAAAGAGGAGCCAAACGGCACAATTGCTGCTCATAGCATTTATGCAAAAACTGAAAGCAAAAAAAAAAAAAAAACAGGATTCCTCGCTCTCTGCTTGCATATATTTCTGTCAGAATCCATCATTAAGCTGGAATGAAATGTATGTCAGTCGGTTTTCGCTGAGCAGAAATTTCAGTGTGTTACCCCAACAGGCGCCAATGAACATCCTCTGGTGGGGTGCAGGGTTGGGGATGGCTCCGTTGTCATGGATAAGGGCGGGGTCGAAGGTCACACCATCGACGTACAGGGTCACTGAGGGGAACTGGACGCTGAGTGAGAGATGATGCCACTCACTGTCACACACCTGTTGGACAGAGATAACACAGAGCGAGTATGAGCCTGAACAAAGGAACAAACGTCCTGCAGGGTGAAGCTTTGAACATCTACTTATTTGTGTTTATCAGTGGTGGAAGAAGTCTTCAAATCTTTGACTTAAAGAAGTACTTCACTGCTGGAAAGAGGGTCTTTTCATAAAACTAGGCTTTCTGTGCAGTAGGTGGACAAAAATACTTTTGAAATCTGTGTTACTTGACAAGAGAAAATAGAAGAAAATGGCTGTGAAAAAGCTTCCATTGGTCAGTGACATAATGCAATCTTTTCCACAGAATACAATATAGCAGACAACTCGTATCAAATGATCTTGAAATACAGTTAAACAGTAACTGTTCATATTTGATCTTCACTGCTTAGATTGATCTTTTTTTAATCACTCTCTGTATCACTCTCTGTTTTTTACAATACAAGGAGCACTATGGCACCACTTCCTGTTCACAAATTATCGTATTACAGCCAAACTGTGCGCTAAAATATGTTTCTGAAGACATTTTAGGTGAGAAATAGGCAACGCAGTAACAGAACAGGAGCTGATAAGGATGTAGGGAGGTTTACGACAGCTCATTTAAACATAAAACCCACATTATTATGATAAAAAGCTGGTTAAAAATTGGCAAAATATTCCTTGAACTAAAAGTACCCAAAACAATGTAAAATACTGTTTCAAGTAAAAGTCAGGCATTTGTAATTCTATTTAAACTTAAATATAAAAGTATATATATTAGAATTAAAATGCACTTAAAGTTAGATACACACTCAAAGACAAACAAGAAAGGTTTAGAGTAGCTGGAGCCTGTTCATTAATTACATAAGGAAAAGGATTTATCTCTTATGCTGGACAAGTTGGGTATGATAATTATAGCAGCTTTAATAGAAACGTTGTAGATCAGTGAAGAGTAATTTAAATGTACTCCCTCTGTTGTCTTTTTTAAAAATAATTATTGTCAATGAAATAATAATTATTTCACCATTAATGCAATGCAAATTAATTTAATGTATTTATATTTAATCATTTTGATATTGTTTGTTCACTAATATCAATGTACAGTACATACCATGTATGTTTAGTACAGGGAATTTGTACATATGCATTGATCAAGTTTTTTTTTAACTAAATATTGAAAACTCAATAAACATATTGTTGAAAAAAAGTACTTAAAGTAACAAATGTCGTACTTTTTACTATTGTTGTTTTAATTTTAGAAAAATGGCTCCTGGGACTGATTTCATTATATATGACATTATCTTTCATGATGTTATTGGTGAGGCTGGTCGGGGAGCTCATTTTAACTTCTTTTTATGCAGTCAGGTAGTTTAGTTTTCCAACCAAAGCGTCACAAGATAAATGTGAGGGGCTGTGAGATGATTAATGGGAGAGAAAATACGAAAAAAAAAAAATAATCTGATGCTCCGAAAGAAGCACAGATTTGCTTTTCTTTGCTGGACTTTTCTCTAATCTTGTATACTTTTGTGATTTTTTTGGAGCATTTTTTCTCTTCAGGCAGTTATTTAAAAGTTTAGAGGAAAAATCTCTCTTTGGAGAAAACTGCTAATTACTCATAGACATCAGAAACAAGACAACGGGGTCCAAGCTACACTCTGTTATGTCTCTTCTTCTGTTTGATGTATTTTTTTTTGTAAGGGGAAAGACAGAACAGAACTAATTTTCAATCCATAAAACAAACAAGTCTTTCTTTTTTGTATGTGTTGAAGATTACTCTGTTCTCCCTTAACCTTAATTTAATACAATTTTGAACGCTGGCAATGTAGTCTGATGATGACTTTTAAAATAAAGTTTGATACAAAGATACATTTCGATATAAATAATCTTAACATAATTTTTTTATCAACTGAGATATGTTTGATGTTTTTGAATATGGCCTCAACATCACTGTTTTTCTGTCCCTATGTATTTCTTCTATGTATTTCCTATGTAATTTATTGAATTGTTGATTGTCATAGAGCTTGTCAGCCTGTTGGTGTGCAATACATATAAATATAGATGTGGTTTCATCTTGTCAAACATTTTGACATGACAAAGATCCAAGTAGGCTCAAAACGTTGTCTTCATTGAACGTGTGACATGGAGTAAATGTGCACGCGTTACTTTTTTCCTCATGTTGTCTTTTTTTGTAAAGGGCCACATCCAAAACGGTTTATAGCCACTGGTTTAATCTTTAAAAATCTGTGTTCTTGCGTAAAATCTTAATCTGAAAAGTAACAGCTGTCATATAAATGCATTGTGTTAAAAAATAACATCACAATCCACCTTTGGGGCTATAGCTTTGTCTACAGATATCAGAGGGAATACAAAAAGAAAAGACAAGAGAATCACACAGACAGAGGGGCAGAAAAGAAAGACTGGGGTAATAAGATATGGTGGTTTAGACAGAGGGATTTGACAAATCTTCTCTGTATCAGCTCAGCATCCTTTAATCCAAGCTGCTTCAATCTGTCTGGGACCAGTAGCTTCAGTCACAACAAACCCACTTCACCCCCTAATGTGCTGTGTGAACTATATAGGATATTTGTTCATTTTGTTTTCTCTTGACCTTAGACTTTTGGCTTGCAGCAGTTTGTTTTAGGGTACAGTTCATTTGAAAATTTCCCACATACATATTGCTGCTGTTGGGCACAAACTTCCTATCTCAAAAATATCTATCTCTTTTTCAGGAATTAGAAAAAACATTGTGTCTTTAAAAGGAGGTTTAGTCGCACGCTTTTTTGAATACATTCTACTTGTTGAGAAATGGTAAAACAATTAATTAAAAAAAAGAAAAAGAAAAAAGAAAATAGTAATGTGCAGATACAACGTTTGCGCCTGACAATGACAATATGTTGTTTGAAAGCACATAAACTACTGTGTTCGTATGTTTTTGCACTCACCAGAAGACGGATGTTTTGTAAAATATTGGTGCATGGGCCAAACATAAAACCTCACTATTGCTCCATTTCAGCTTAATTTCAAAGGTACAAATGCTGAAGGAAACGGTGCAAGCGAAAACATCAAAGCTAAGTGTTGCAGTTCCCCCAGTACCTGCTCCAGTTTCCACAAGAACTTGACGGGCCGTGCGGCTGAGACATCGGGCCAGTAGAAGAGAGAGAGACGGCAGCCGTGGACGGAGAGGGAATAGTGGGAGAAGGAATCATCTGTAAAGCGGAGGAACAGAAAATAATTGGTGGGTCAGCGTGGTCTTGTCAAGCTGTCTTCATATCACCACCGGGCATTTCTTCAGAGAACAACCAAAGAAACACATAAAAATAAGTTTAATATAGATTTTAATCTCTGTTTTATCTTTCTCACTGGTGAATTTTATTGGGGTTTTTTTATTATGCGAAGGGAGGTTTGCTGAACATGCTGCTTTTTTAGCGCAGCCCCTGCAAAGTCATAAAGTCTAAAAAAAATATTCACATGATACACACAGTATTCCGCCTGGCACAATTACAGCGGTTTACTGTTCCACTGCTGCTCTCCACTTGGCTGCTCAAGTGGAGAGCGGCTGAGGGTTAAGTGTCTCTCTCAAGAGCACCTTGATAGTAGTAGTTGAGGCTATAAACAGCTTTATATATGTTTTTGTTTCTTTCAGCCTTGACCTTCACTGCAGTTGTGGGGATTTGAGTGGATAACCTTCTGGAGGTTTAAAGGGATAGTTTGTTTTTTTTTTTTTTAAATGGTGTTATATGTGGTATTTATCCATAGTATTAACAACAATTGATGATAGTCAATATGACCTCAGTTTGGAGAAGCAGGCAAGCGGACCGTCACGGGAGCTAAGCAATGTACTGCTGTGGATGACTGCAGCAAAACATGTTAGCTGCCTAAAATAGTCAATATCAGTTTAAGTTTACATTATATTTTGAATATTTCCACTACTTAAGCTTGCTGTGAGGTGTCTCTTTCTAGCAGGGAACTCCATGCTCTCTTCAAAGCCACCAGACTCCTTTCACAAAAACAGTAATTTTACATCTCTCAACACAGGAGTTGCTGGTCTACCACTGCCTTGAACAGTTAAGCTGTTTGTTATTGTGCTACTCTGGGAAGGTATCTCATACAACCTCACTTCAAAAAGTCCAAACTATCCCTTTAAAGTCTGTTTTCCTTACCAGAATTGTCCACTACAATCCTCACACTTTTAAAAAATAAAAGTCTTGCCGCAGTGCATCACGCAACAGTGTAATGACACTGTTTGGCCACCAAAGCCCAGTGGCCTGAGAGAAAGAGCCATACAGTTACATGAAAAGTGCCGCTCTCTGGCATTTTAGAGCATTTTGCAACAAGTAACATACTACACATGAACACCTCTGTGCATGTTTGTCACTCATATGCCGTCCTCGGAGGCTCATACCAAGGTGTCTTGTGCGAGTATAAACAAAGCTTTACGCACCATTTTTGACAGTGCTGCACACAATAGTCTCCTCCTCTTTGCGACTTCCTCTGCTTTGAGTGGTCACAGGCTGGATGTTGGCCCCGCCCCTTCGCATCCATAGCTGCAGCGTGAAGTGGTCGCCCGACAATGCAGAGACAACTGAATCTGGCACCACGGCAACGTGGTTGGATCCATTGAAGGAGAAAACTAGAGATGAATCAGAGGAGGGGAGAGTGGGCAGAGCTGAGGTCCAGTTGGCGGCAGGAGAAGGAGGTGGGAGGAGGTCGACTTCCCCCCTGACAGCACCTGTTGAGGAGGAAGAGAAAGAAGATATTAATCAAAAAGGATCCCCCCCCTTCTGAATATTCATGTTTTGAGACGTAAACCAGAACTCACCACACAGCCGTCGCACAGATCTGTCAGAGTAGCTGTCTCTGTCGCAGCCCTTCCCGATGTGGCCGGTCTGGAGTTCTACGGTGGCCTGGATGTTCCACACAGTCTCCTCGCAGGTCTCCAGATGCAGGCTGGGGAACAAGGGGATGCTACCAGACCCAGGTGTGTACTCTACACGCTTGGTCCATCCTGCAAAAAAAAAAAAAAAAAGTGTAACAAAAAAAGTATATTTTTAGACTTCACTATTTTCCTTATACTGTCTATGAATTTACATCTGTCTAGTTTTGATGACCATTCTGCTGTCCAACATTTACACATCCTAAATGCTTGCATCATGAGTGGTACAGTTGGGAGCAATTCAAACACGTCCTCCTAACATACAGCGAGCGAGCGACTGACTGATAGAGCGCAAAAAATCGTCCACCTATAACACAAACGGCAACAATATTCAGGAAGCATAGTGAGCCCTGACTGTGCCTAAAGAACTGGTTGCTGTTGCTTTGATGACAGATTGGAGGCTGTGAAACTTTGCAACATGTCGCTGAGCCTAATGGTTCTCAACGTTTTTCGTGTCAAGGATACCTAAATTGATTAGGGCCACAACACTGGATAAGATTTAGCTCCGGGGACCTCCATTAGAAACAATTTTGGTTGTTAGGAAGGCTATTATTAAGACCAGAATTCAATAATTGTCAACTACACTTGAGGAGAAAGTTAAACCTTTAATCAGAATAGTCACTCTTATGATTCTCACTCACATCAGGCTCATTTCTATAGTGAATTAAATAGTAAAAATAAATTATTCTTAATTTTCTGGGTGTTTTGATCAATATTTTGACTCTAACATAGTTTGTCAAAACACTGGACGACTTTAAACAAGATTACAGAAACAAGTTACCAACATAAAAACTGTATCCAAATATTTATTCATTGTCCATAACTGCTTGTCCTTGTAAGGTTCCCGGGGGGGCTGGAGCCTAACCCAGCTGTAATTGGGCGAGAGGCGGGGTACACCCTGGACAGGTCACCAGATTATAACAGGGCTGCCAGACTATTACAGCGACTGAGTATCCAAATAGTTCAAAAGATTTTGAGTAATGACATCAAAATCAAAAATTGTTACAAGTGTCCCCGGTCTCCCCTACATTCAGTCATTGATATACATTTTTTTAACTGTGCTTATGGCTGAAAAAATGTCCAACAAGATAAATATACTGTGTTCAGGGAGGATGTCAGACAATCCAGAGAAACTGTAGTGATAATATGTCTGATTCTAAAAATATGTTGTCACCGTTCAATTAATTGCCTTCTTCTTTAAAACTGAGCTCTTGGTATAAACATGGAAAGGTGATTCATCCAAGCCCACGCACATTTCAACTGCAAGTGATGGTTTAAACAGATTAAACAACCAAAAAACATTTCTGAAAGAAGTTATCCAAGCATGACATTTGGGGCAGAAAAAGAGTGATTTGTGACATTGATTACCGATCCAGCCGGGTTTGCAGGACGGCTTGACCGTGACGACAACCTGGGCATCGGCCTGAGCTCGGTTCTTTCCACAGTCGAAGGCGGTCACCCAGAAGGTGTGAACACGCTGGCGCTTTGAGTCCAACGGCTCTGTGTTCTTGATGTTACCTAGGCGACAGAGACAAAGATGGGATAAGAAATAATGAAAGACAAGTATAAAAGAAACACAGAAATAGCAAGCTTAGTCATCAACGAAAGCTTACTTGATTGAAAGCCAAATTAAGGCTCATTGATAAAGCATCATGTACGCTGCATGTACACAAAAAAGAGCCAGTATCCTATTCTGTGCACTACATCCAGGAATAGACAGAGAAAACAGAAGACAAAATGCACAGAACAGAATGAAAAATTGAGGGTTTTGCTGTTTTTATAGGCAATAGCGAGTAACCGCGATGGGCTGACAGCACTCAGTGCATCAGCTGACAGACAATAGGTAAGACGAAAGATGGTGTGACATGGCGAGAGGAGAAACAGAGGGATGAAAGAGATAGTGGTAGCAACAGAGAAGACAATGTGAGAAAAAAGAGAAAATAGACAATGACAAGCCCACAGCGTGCGAACAAGGTTGGAACAAAAGGTCTCAGTACCAGTCTCACCAAAAAAAAAAAAAAAAAGAAAGAAGCTGCTCTTCTTCTGCAAAATCCTCCAAGTCCAGGACGATTCTGCAGAGTCATAGTAAAAAACTGTCCTCTTCAGCTCCTGTGTCACGTTACAATTGATCTCCCACCAACCAGTCAATGGATACAATTACGACAAAGAATTTAGGGAATCTACGAGCGACAGAAAGGATGCTATATTGAACCGAACAGCTGCTTCCACATTTTTGCAGAGACAGAACAATAATACTCCCACACAAAGTCTATTTTAACGTCTTTTGGTTTCTACCTGTGCGAGGAATTAAATACCTGCAATGCTTCACACTCTGTCGCTATGCAGACATCAATAACAAAGCAGCGTCTGGTATGTGTTTTATGTATTGAGGGCATCCGGAGTTTAGGAGTTGAAATATTGAATTTAGTGATTCTTCTTGCAGCCACACAGAGCAGATAACGCAGGCAGAATATGAGGATAATAACGTGGTGACTGGTGGGGATATTGTATTTCTGCCGCAGACGGACAAATATTAATAGGTCTATGAGTCCGACACACTTTGATTTACTGCGACAAGATAAAACATATCTCACCATCGTTGTCGATAGCGAAGGGCACATTAGGAGTGATGATGTCATAGAAGCAGATCTGGCTGTACTGCGGGGAGCAGTCTGCATCCAGAGCCTCCACGCGCACGATTCGGTCAAACAGACGCCCTTCTGGGACTGAAGCCTCATAGCGACGCTCAACGAACACGGGGGAGAACTCGTTGACGTCGTTTACACGGACGTGCACGGTGGCCCTGAGGGAGGGAGAGTGGGAAGCAAAACACAAGCAGAGAGAGAGATGGATTAGTGTAACAACAGGAAGCAGAAATGACTGGATAGTTCTTACAGTGAACTGCCAGAGGAATGTCTGATAGTGACTGTAATTACTCTTTAAAACATTTAATATAATCTGTTAATGGCAGGGTATTTACTGGCATCCGACTCTTAAATGTAATGCTTTTGAAGACCTTTTAAAGATTTTTTTTAACCAAATTTATGACTTGTGTTTGGACAAATTATATTTTTCTTATTCAAGCATTGCAGGTAAGTATCAAGGTAAGTAGTATATGTATAGTATATATAGTATATATAAGTGGTCCCCAGCAGAGGTAGGTTTTATGTAGGGAAAAGGTTTCTTAAGCGAGTTAGGTAAATCAACATTTTGCCAGTGGTGGACTGTAAGTATTTCCTCAAGTACTGTGCTTAAGTACAAATTTGAGGTACTTATACTTTACTTGAGTCTGTTCTTTTCATGCCTCCTTATACTTCTACTTCACTAGAATTCAGAGGGAAATATTTTACTTTTTACTTCACTACATTTATCTGAAAGCTTTAGTAACTAGTTCCTTTGGATTTTTGCATTACAAACATGAGAAGAGAAAAAATATGATGTTTTGTTAGAACTCAAACTATAATAGTTTATAGTAGAGCTGAAACGCTTAGTCAATTAATCAATTTGCAGATTAAATAAGATTAAATTAGCACTTTTAAAAAATATATATATCTATTACATTTTTCATAAACAACACAAAGAAAAATATCAAAACAGCTCAGACATGACATGACTAAAAGTATGAGTAGCTAAAAGTAATATAATAAAATTGAAAACAGTGGGTATTATATCCATTCAATTTGCAACTATTTTGATTACTATAAAAGTTGTTTTCTAATTTATTTTGAATACTAATTATTTAAATTTTTGATGCAGGACTTTCTCTTGTTACCGAGTATTTTCACAGTTTGGCATTAGTACTTTTATTTATGTAAAGGATCTGAATACTTCCTCCACCACTGCATTTTGCCAACAGGTACAGACTTAAAAGACCACATTGCATTCAGTGTTAGGGTTAAAGATTTGTAACAAAAGAGCTTGTCTCATTATGACAAAAAGTAATTAAATAAAATTTTAAAAAATGTGGCAACCACAAATCCAAATTGAAGACTATTTAAAGACTTTTAAGGCCTAATAATTTTGACGTTTTAAGACTTTTTAAGGACCCGCTGATGCCCTTTATAATTCAAAGGAGGGGGAGAGAGCAGATTGACTAACTTGTGGGATTTCTTGCTGTTGACTCCATCAGGTCCCTCTCCGCAGTCGTAGGCCTGGATGGTGAAGCTGTGCTCCCGCTGGCTCTCGCAGTCCAGAGGTTCCTTGGACCGTACCAGGCCCTCGCCAGTGGAGCGGTCCAGAACCACAGCCTCAAACTGTACTGAGCCTGAACCCGAGGGGCCATTGTGAACCCGGAAGCCACAGATTTCGCCTAGGAGAGGGAGGGAGGGAAAAAAAACCTCATAATTTTAGAAAAAAGCAATAAAATAAATATATTGAATTATAGACACTATAAATCAAATTTCTAATAGAAATCTAATAAATTGTCTGAAATATGCATTATAATAATATTTTATTATCTTTAATCACTGTCTAACTTGGAGAAAGCATTGATTTTTTTTCCTCTAAATTGATTGTCACTCTGACTTTAACCTGCCTCAGAGGCAAAACCTGCTCACAGCTTAAACACAATGCTGCAGCTTTAACTCTCACAAATATGATCTTATAACCCCAAAAATACCCTCTGTGCACTGGCCTCCAGAGAGATTCATTAAAGATTTTACTCATTACTTCTAAAGCACTCTAGGACAAGCTTAGTGTGCCCTTATGCACCTGCACAAAACTCTGCAGTCTGGACTCAAAACTAAAGGAGGATTTGTATTTCTTATTAGTGCCCCTAAACCTTGGACCAGCCTTTTTCTTAAAGGTACACTAAGCAGGAATTGTCGGTGTTATTTTATTTTATTATTTTATGGCACTGTCGCTGTGATTTTCATAGCTTCCTCTTGGATGCGTGCTGCAAAGACAGGATCTCTGCAGGTAAAAATTCTGCCTCATAGGTGATCATAAGGTCATAAGTGATGATTGAGAGGGATTACGTCTGCATGAGTCAATAAATTGTTTATGCTGCAAAATATGTCTTTCAAGTTCATTTTGTTACCTCGGTAATTCCTTTAGGTCTCTACTAAAAACTCAATTTTCATTTTTAAGTAGGCTTTCTGTGCCCTGTTACTTATTATTGTCCCAATCATTGGTGTCACATTAATGATTTCTGTGAAGCAGTTCATATTTCATAATAAAATGAACGAGCAAAGTTTATTGTTATCATTACTTCTTGTTGTTATCATATATCAATTTTTCCCTTTCTGATTCTAATTCCTGAATTAGAAATATTGGCTGATACTGAGTCGTGATCCAATACCATTGACTTAAAAAAAAAGTAAAAATAACAGAGGTATACTACTAATCCTGTATGGATGAAAGTCTTCGGTGAAAGTGCTTTTAAAGTTTTTGCTCCGTCATCTTGATGTCAGCTGCAGTGTCACCTTCAACTAGACTCTATTATAAACCTGGAAGATTTTAAAAATAGGAATAAGGACCTTTTGAACACTGAATGCACGTGTCTGGCTACTGAGCGCGACTTCTGGCTGTTTTAAGTTTGTTGCTTAAGTTGTTTTTTTTTTGTTTGTTTCAACTTTTGCTGTTGGGTTTTTAGTCTGTTTTTTTTCTTTTATGTGAAATTCTTCATGCTGCTGTCTTCACCAGGACCCGTAAAAAAAGAGATTTTGAATCTCAATGGGAATATTCCTGGTCGAGGATAAAATAAAAAATAAATACATATATGATAATGTGAAATGATTTCTATTATTGTTGTATGTTATGATTTAAATTAAAGTCTTTGTAAAACATGTACAAATACATTTAGAGAATGACTGAAAATTTCTTTTAGTGTCTAGTTCGACATTTTGCAAACAACTAACGTTACACTATTTACCCGAATCAGTTCTTCAGCGCCCTAAAACTATAGATGCCAGTCGTCTACACAGCAAGTTGTGATGCGTAGACGACTGTTTTAAAGCGGTGAAGAATTGATTCTCTCTAAAACTGCCACTTTATCTGGGTGTTAAACTACTTTAAAGTTAATCAATAATTACTTGGTATTGGATAGGTGCACAGACTTGTGTGTATACCAATACTTGATCGAGCATTTTAGGTAGTATATAAAGTTTTTTTTCGTAACATATAACCAGAATTTCAATCAGTGAATCAGCCCTTAGTTCAGTCTAAATGTCTTCAACCTAAGTGGTCGTACTGTATTGATAAGACAAACGAATAAAAAATGAGCTACCATGAAAAAAGCAAATGATGATGTATAAAATACGTATTATTATTAAACTAATTGTGACAATTTATTTTTATACTCGGAGGATTTAAAGTCTAGCACCGAGACTTTTTCAGAATATATTAAAGGGCTAATATGTAACATTTTTGGCGATTCAGTTGCATCAACCGGTGGAGACTGCAGATTAAAACCAGCTGAAACTTCTCCTGGTTAGAATTCCTTGCGTGTTTATTATTCAGGAGGTTTTTACCGGGAGCCGATTTATCCGCAGAGGTGTCTTCTTCTCCAAAACAAACAGATCCAATGATTTAAATCAGTAAGTGGGCTGCTAAATGTGGTGACCAACATGGGAACGCAAATGGCCTTGTCCAGAGCCAGTGTTTGGTTTGTCTATTCTGGGCTACTGTAAAAAACATTATGGTGCAACATTCAGTCTCTGCAGACAACGACCTGCTCCCTATGTAGATATAAATGGCTCACTAAGTAACAAAAACAAAAGATTCTTATTTTCAGGTGATTTTACACTAAAGAAAACATACTTATTATATCGTATTCAATTTTTGAAAATAGATCCCCCTAAATTCTACACACTGGACCTTTAGGAGAGCAGAGAGATACCTGTATCTGGAGGATTTCTTTAAGTGGCGCTTTATCATTATAAGAATAAAATAAACTAGATTGTAGCTGAGACTCAGAGTAAAACCATTTAATATAGGGGCTGATCCTTCCTGGTGGACCTAAGTTGAAGGTAGGCAGGGTTTCTTGCTCAAACAGCTAATTTTCTTTTCAGTCTCGACACAAGCAAAATAAATATCAGGGAGCGCTGGAGTAATTTTAGTGGACCTGTTATAATTTAACTGAACACGGTTATTTCCAGGAGTGCAAACACGATAACGTTATTTCATCGGGCTGCAGAGTCAGGAGTGCTGCTGCTCCAGCAATGAAGGGTTGAATTACACTATGATGGGCTAAAAATAGTGGGCTCTGTGACTGAATACATTGCTTTTAATATTCAGACTGCTCTATTGGGAAATATGGCTGGAAATGGCAGCTGCATGATAGCTCCAAACTTCTCTCAGTGAAAATCAGCACTCTGGTTGCTATTAAAGCCCAAGCAAGGCCTGGCGAGATAATTTTCAATTTGGCCTGGTGATGTGATTTTCAATTTGGCTGTGCGAGCACTTGATTTGACCTATTTTTCACTGCAGCCAGTTCTGTGGATGTTCAGGCAAATTTGTGGAAAAAGTTCAAATGTTTTGGGGTATTTTTTTCTTTGCCAGCTCTCTCATCCTATACTCTCCCATGTGGTTGTTGTTACCAGCGTAGTGTAGCGGAGCATCTTTGTCCAGGGCAAAGAGAGGGGGGTTGAGCAGCACGGTGTTGTCGTTCTCCATGACAATCCCCTGGTACTCTGTCTCGATCCATGGCTTGTGCTTATTGGCTGAACGGCACAGAGAAGAGAGCGGAGAGGCTTTGGGTTAAATGGAGCAATTAGAAGGAACCAACGTGTCTATTTTTAACACTCCATTATAGGGTGAGGACATGGTGAGCATGAGTGGAAAAATACACAATGTATATGTGACCACAAGGACAGTTTAATCACATTGACTCCCTCACAGACTTCCCCGCTTTCTACCTCTTTCTCCTCCGTTTGTTCACATCAAGTGCCTCTCCTTCCTGGTTGGCAGCATAATTAAAGCCAGTCAGATCTCACCTTATCACACACACAGAGCTATATTGCTCATATCAATCAGCCAAACCGGCCTGCCACAGGCGGCGCACAATAATGCGCTGAAAAAAAAAAAAAAAAAAAAAAAAAACACAGCCGAGTCCAAATCTAATGCCCGGGGTTTACTGTGAATTTAACCTTTAATTGCGAATTAATTATTCATCCTTGTGCTGAATGTTCTGTGCCGAGTGATCAAAGGGCAAGTTAATGAGCCAGAAGGATGACGATTTTACACCCCAGCAAAGAGCAAAAAACAGAAAGCCTCAGAGTGCCTCCCCTCTGTTGTCCTCAATCGCTTTCAACGTCAAGGCTGCAGAGTTTGAAAATCAGACAGAGGAATAAGACTTGTGTTTAGCAAGTGCTTTGTTGTCCTCACAGTGAATTTTCCAGAAAATCTGCCTGGAACTAATTGTGCCAATTCGTCTGTGAGAGGAGGAAAATGCTGCTGGTTTTGAATCTGATCAAACTTTTTTCTCTTCAAAGTCAGGGCCAAAAATCGCTTGAAATTGTTCGATTATAGAGCCTGCGTGATATTTTATTTTGATACCTCACTGCAGAATATAAAATGCGTTTTTCTCAGTGGTTGAATAAGTTCAATTACTCAAGCACAAATACTACAGCTTGAAACGTACTTTATCTGGGTCTTTACAATTGATGCTACTTCTACTGCACTGCATTTCAGAGGGAAATACTGCACTTTTTTACTGACATTTAATTGGCATATGTTGCTTTTATAGTCTGTTAAATTAGCTCTGGCTGTCTAATGTTTAAGTAGGGTTGCAGAGATTTTCACAGTATGATAGCTGTCTCAGAAAATATTGTGGCATCACGGTATTATTATTATTATTATTATTAGTTACATCGACCCTTAAAGGAATGAAACCATAAGGTTTTTTGTTCAATTTTAGAAATATTTTATTATTTGAACTGAAACTTGAAACCATTTTTAATTCAAGTATTTTTAACAGTCTCCCTGTGAAACTAATGGAAATAAAGGTTAAATTCCCCATCCAGGTGTGTATTTCAAGACTTGAAATGAGTATTTTTTCATTAAGGTTCTGTTACTTTTACAGCTGAAATGATTGGGTGATAAATCAAGCCAGCTGACAGACAAAAATAATCTGCGACTATTTTGATAACTGAGTAATCGTTTAAGTGAAAATAACCAGCATTCTCTCAGTTTTCTGCTTTGTTTTCTGAGTTTTTGTACTATCGGTCGCACAAAATGAGCAATTTCAAGACAACAGCTGGCCTCTAAAAAACTGTAACGGCTATTTTCACAGTATTTCTTGACTTCTTACAGACCAAATGCTTAATCAAAATCTATAGCTTGATCATTGATGTCAACAATTGTTAGTTGCAGCTTTAGCTACTTTTACTTGAGTTAAAGATCTCATCACCTATTCCAACTCATCTTTTTGAATGAAACACAGTTTTAATTGAACAAAAATGCTTAACTGTTGTCCAAACACAAGCAGCAGAACACAAAAGTCTAAAATTGCCAAAGATTGTGATTTAAATAAGAAAATGTTTCATGACAGATCATGTAAAGGGTATACGTCTGACCAAGCCTGCAGTACTGTGTGTTTCAGTGCTAGTGTTTAAGTACTCAATTTCAGACCTAATCAAAGATATTTATCCTCTCCTCTCAAGGTCTAGCCTGACACCGTCTCCTCCTCCTCCTCTATTTCCACAGTCCTCTGCCATGTCTCTTTTTTGGTCATTTATCTCCCGCCCTCCGTCCCCTCAGTTGATCTCCTCCCTCCCTCCCCTCCTCTGCTATATAGCATTAATCTGAGCATCAGGCCTGTGGATTACATTCGGGATTACAGATTGAAAGGCATCCCGTTCCATCTCTCTCTGTCTCTGCTGGCACTCTTCCTCGCTCTGTCACTCTATCGCCCCACGACGCTCACCCACCCCTCCTCGTCTCCCTCACACATATATATGTACACACAAAAACGCTCCGGTAGCTTGCGCTTTTTTCCTTTTTCCCTCGTGACACCTGATCTCACGTACCACCTCTCTCCTCCACCACCACCTCCTCCTCCCTCCTTATCAGCCTGCGTCTTTTCGGCCACGTCCTCTCCTGTCACAGCTCCTTCTCCTCTGTCTCTACTAACATTTCCCTCTCGTCTCTCTCTCTCTCGCTTTCTCTTCAGTGTATCTCTGATCTCTCCTTCAATCTCCTCGCCCTCCCTGCATCACTCTCCTCCACCACCTCCTTCTCTGACATTCTCCCTCCACGCTGTCTGTTTCATTCGCCTTCCCCCCAGCACGATAATCATTGGAACAATGATGTTGAATCAGAGTCATGGTTACTACCCAGGATGATAAATCTGCTACAGAGGAGGAAACAAATTTATCATCTTCTCAGAGTCACAGCACTGATGAAAATGGGCACATGCACACTGGGTCACGAAACACAAAATGCACCAACATGTATGTTTCTGTAATGGGATATCAAATGAATGCACTCATGAGGGAGTCGTCAGGAGCATTTCAGGGCAAAATCAAAACCGTGGCCCCTGCCCACCGCGAGCACCTTGACAGGTCTGCGTGCTCCCATGACGACCATCATCTCAACACTTCACAATTAACAGTCAATATGATGAGGAACTGACCTTTGTTGCCATATGCAACCGAAGTCAAGCAAAGGAGGAAGAAGGAGAGAAAATTCATTCTGTCCATCTGAGGGAGGAAACGAAAGGTGGGGGGGGGTAACAGGGTGGGGTGAGGAAAAAGGGGGAAGGAGGGGAGGGAATAAAGTACATGCATCAACAACTGATCAGCACAGGAAGAGACAGGTAAAGTAACAAGACAGAGCGAGATCAGGCCTATCAGATGCAAGTGTCATGTGTGTAACCTTTAGAGGCCTTAAGAGCCGCATGATGAACTCAATCTGCATATTGACTGAACATGAATAAACCAATAATTGTGCATTTTTTGCCTAAAATCAGCACTTGCAGTTACGTAGAACAGCCTATGGAGCATGCACATACTTGGTTGTGAGTGCTGTATGTATGCAAGTGTGGTTTTGCATGTGGCCGTGTGGGTGTTTTCCCATGTTTTAATTGTGGTTTTCATAAAAATGCATTTGCAGTGTTGTGGCCACAACAGAAAAATTAGTCCTTGGTGGGGTTTTCATGCTCTCATTGACATAACAAGCTACGTTTTTGCAATGCTGCAGTCCTTCATAGCCTACAGGACAACATATATTGTAGATTCCATTTTTTTTAAAAAAAGGAAGAAATATAAAGCAGAAGACGTATGTTGACAGTTTGTCCAGGCTACATCCACAACCAGAGAATCATGCTATGCGACAATAATCAGCCGATTTACATTACAGCCTGGTATTGACACACATTGCCAGCTCGGGCTGCCTCATAGCCATGTTGAGAGCTCACACCAGAGCCGGGAGAGGAAAAAATGTCGCAGAAATGAAGGTTAGCATTTGAAACAAGATTTGACATTACCGTGGTGAGTCGCGGTGATGCTCCTGGTTGGTACCCAGCCTCTACGCTCGCAGCATCCGCCTCTCACGCCCCTGCTGCCGCTCGGCTCGGCGATCCCCCCGCAGCAGGCTGCAAACAGACCTCCAGGTAGAGGAGAGGACACAGAGAAGAAGAAATGATAAGGTGTGTGCGTGCGTGAATTTCGGCCTGACGTTAGACTCGGTGATGAGGTGTGAGGAAGATTAAGATGCCCTTGTTTTTTCGGCTTTACGGAGGAGAAAAAAACGGTGGGAATATTACGCTGGCGTCCCCTCCCTCTCGGCGTTTCTTAACCCGCCCACACTGCGTCCTTCTCGCTCTCTCTCTCTCTCTCTGGCCCTCACCAGCATCACCACCAGCAGCTCTGACCCAGACTGCTGTTCTGGCTGTTTTTTGCTGTTAAACGCATATTCACACTGACTCAGACCTCAACAGGGCAATTCATCTCAACACGTTTGTGCTCTGCTTCAACAGTGACACACTTGGACCCTCCCTTTTGTTAAAATAAAATAAAGTAAAATAATTCCCTTATTTCTCTCTGCTCCAGCTTCCCACCTCCAGACTGCAAAATGACGTCATATCACCCCTTTTTGCCCCTTGTCCAACATGTTTCCTGAAAAATCTGCAATCAAATATATCCAGCAATAAAAAGACATTGCAAAGATTTAGGCTTGATGTTGCATATTCTTGCACAGGCCGGTTCTAGACTGAATGGGGTGCGGTGAGATGATGGTGGGTAATATGAGTTATTCTTTAGGCCCATAACTGTTTCATGTTTTTAACCCATGCTAAATGAGGGGTTTGAAGGTAAGGCAGATTTATTTGCAGAACATAATTCATACATGGTTCATTGCCCCCCTGTGCCCATGAACATACCTCCTTATTGCAGTCTATGAATTAGTAGGAGAAACAATCTGCTAAATGTGTTTTATGACTGTATACCAGAATATTTGGGGTGGATGATACTTTATATAGGAGGGGAAAACTGGACAAATAATTCAATTGTAGGATTAATACGTTTATATGTATTTCAAAAGCCAGGAGATGGAGAGACATTTTTTGTGCAATTGCTTTTACTTTTGGGAAGAGATGGGTGGACTGAAGACCAGACTTTGAACTTTTGTTTTTTTAACTAACACATATGGCACTAAAATAACAGACCTTAAAACATGAAGGCAAGCAAGATGAACAATATTTATTAAATATTTCATATATACTGAAAAGGCAATTTTTGATTTTGTATGCTTTTTTAACTACTTATATTAATTTTTGTCTTTATTCATGTATTCATGGCATGTCCAGTTTGTTGTCTGTATGTGGTTGTCAATAAAGTATTAAAAAAACCATGTCCCAAACACATGAAGGCAATATCACACACAAACACACACCAGTCTTTTGCTTGAAATGCAGCATTTTAATAACCATTACAAAATTGTATTTGAAAATCACCAACCCCCCCCTCCCCTCAGATCCATCCCAAGTTTCCTTCTCCTTTGTACATTTGGTAGGAATAAGGCAAAAAAGTAGTCTCTTGAAATTCACATCAATTAATAATCAACCATGTCATGTATAAATATTACCAAAAAAAATCTGGGCTGTTGCTACAGTGAGGTTCGTCCTATCCATGTGTGTGTCAGCTTCGAGAGGACGGCGGCAGCAGCAGCAGCAGCAGCAGCAGCAGTAATGCTGGGCCTTCCTCCATCTCCATCCAGCAGGCCATGGATCAGACAATCCAGCCAGATCCCACCCTCCCCCCCAAAAAACCAATTAAACAAAACAGAGAGGCATTCCCCAAGTGGGTTGGGATGCTTCTACTTCACACGCTTTTCAAACACCCCCTGCTGTTACAAACAAGAGCAGGTCAAAGTTGAAACCCATTTTTTTCCTTTTGTTTCCAGTTCAAAAATGTTTTTTAATTCAAAAACACCATATCTATGGGGATCTGTGACTGTAGGATGAACCGAACGTTTAACTATGTTTGGGCAGTGCAAGTCTCTGTATGAAATTATTCATTTTCACAATCTGTGCATTTCAGAGCCGAGGGCTTGAATCAAGGCAGACAAGAGGAGTGGAGACTGAACAGAGGAAATATGGCAAAAAAAGAAACCAGAGACTAACAAGGAAAGGCTGGAGAGCAGCGCAAATTATTTAATGAAATCGTATCCCAAAGCTACAAAATGTTCTTTTTCAAAAAAGCTGTTAAAATTCTATAAAATCCAGGTTTCTTTTTTTCCATCAGAAATCAAATTAAAACCAAAGCAAACGTATTGTAAAAACATTCATTAATACAAGGCCATTTTTGAGATGGGGATTAGTGTACAGAGTGTGATTTACAGTGCTTGTATAACCACTGGCAGCCATTTTCAATAACACCCCCCTGATTATTATTATTATTATTAATAATTTTATAATCATCTGTCTTTTGCAGACAGCATTTTTGTATCATAACATCACAAAGTGCCACACATGCTGGCGCTGTGCTTGAACCTCCTGTGAAGTCTCGCTGCTGCTGCTAAACGCAGGTGGTAGACGTGAAGAGAAAGAAAGGGAACACAAAAGACAAACATATCGGAGCCAATAACGGACTCTGAACCCGTGACTGTTGAGTGCAATTCTGTGTCGACAGCATGTAAGTCTCTCAAGTTCTACAAGTCTATCATGTCTTTACAAAAACAAAACAAAAAATAGGAAAAAAAAAAAGAAAGAAAAAATCAAAACAGGAAATTGCCCCTGATTGGCTCACAAATACCCCATGTGGCACGATGGTCATTTCCTGTAAACATTTCTCCAAATGTTTATAAAAACACCCTTCCCATTTAAAACACAAAAATATATAGAAATTTATTTTTACATGGACATATATATTACTAAAGGCCTTAAAATATTTTCCATTCTGCTCCTTGAGAATCACAGTTCCCTTCAGTGAATATTTAGCCTTAGACAGACCTGGAAGGAAGCACAGAGATGTTTAAAAACATTTAATCACAGCTTGTCATTTACTGAATGAGACAAAATGACAAAAAATAAACTCCTGCCCTTGCTTACCATCCCAAGTCTTAGTACCAAGTTTTAATCCTGCTTTTTCTGGCTCCGTTCTTTCTTAGGCACCAGCGCCTTACGGAGGTATGGCATGATTAAAAAGGCTACGAGGAAGAATACGTGACCACAGAAATAGACAGACGAATACACCTGGAAAAAAAAAAGATGACACAACAGTCAAAATCCTCAATTAAACATCCCAACATGTTATGATGACACCTGCTCTGTCTCACCTGATGCCACCAGATATTTCCTGCCTCTGTCAATCACCTGACGCCGCCACTCTTCAGACCTCCCTCGATCCCTCGCCAGGTCAAACATGTCCCTCACCAAACCCCAGTGTATTTATAACAGCCAGCGTTCCCACTCCCAGTGTCCACATCATTTTAGTAGCTCATCTGACAGATCGATCCTCCCACTTCTATTAGTTTCTACAAACCTGCCTGTAATCTGTTTTCCGTGTTTAACTCCTGGATTCCTGATCGTGTCTAGTCTATTTTTGACGGAGTTGCAACACACTTGGAACGGCAGCATCTGGTCAATTTTCAAAATAAACACCCTGTAAATATATATATATATATGTATATATATGACTCTCCTCCTATTGCTGAGCATCTAGTAAATAAATTGCCATTATGGTTATACCCAAGAAGACTACAGCTTTGACTGACGAAGCATGAACTCTATATTACTTTGCAACGAGAGCCACATTTCTGCTGTTTATTGTACTTCAGAATAGGAACCCTGCACAAACTAACAGTGTTGTCCCTTCATATTTTTTCTTTTATGTCTTCATACATGGATACTGTATTTGCAGATTGCACCTGTCGGTCTTGCTAGACTTCGTCTGCATCTTTTCTCCTCCAATGTTCAGGTGAATCATTTTATGTGTATTTTATGCTTGTCAAATCTGTCTATCTGGCAAAATATTGTATTATAATACAATAAGTTTATATGATTACATATTTTAACCAGAATTTGACTATTTCTATTTTAGTTTATTTTGACACAACTGCATGTGTGTTGCCCTTTTTCTTTGGGGGGGGGCTCCTTGTTCAAAACTAAGGTCTAAGAATATAGCATGAATGCTGCACAGACTGAAAAGCCCCAAATCAAATATGTGATTGTGTAACTGGATTGCATAAATGAAACTGACTCGATCTATGCAAAATGATTGCTAGCCTGATAACTCTGGAGCTGTAAAATCCCCCCTGATAGTGTAATAAACAGCTGTGCAGAGTTTGGATATCTGATAAGCCTTTTAACTTGTGGTTTTATTACTCAAACCATTCTTCCTGGGGCCTGTTTCACTGAAGTGACTTGCGAGCACTACTTATATTACATGCCAAAATGAAGAAGAAGATAATAATCTCATATTGCGAATTAAAACCTGCATGTTGCAAAGTTGGTGAAATGGGATCGTATTTCATCTCATCGAAACCCCGTTGGTATTATCATAATTTAATACAGTGGTTTTTTTTCTGTTCGAACTGCCAGCAATCGAAGCTGTGTCTGCCCTCTGCCCTGTCGCCTCACACCTGAAGTGTTATATCCAAAGCTTAATGTCACAAGTGAGAGCTACCGTATTTATCCGGTGATCTCTGAGTGTGTTACCTTGAGCCATTTGTCATAGGTGAAGAGGCAGAATGGCACTAGGGGGTAGCCCATGAAGAGCCAGTGGATAAACTGCTGGATGACATAGATGAGGGGATAGAGCGCGCTGTTGGCCAGCTTTGTCAGAGAGGGACTGTCTCTCACCAGTGCCAGGGCCTGTCAAACACACACACACACACACACACACACACACACACACACACACACACACACACACACACACAGAGTTTTCTATAATGGTTATCATAATATGATAAAAGAACGGTTATATAATAAACTGATGCCTACATTGTGACTGCAATCAATAATTATTTACAAGTACACTCAGCAGTGAGGTGGATTTGATCAATAGTGCTTTACTATTTAATAACAAGAGACTGTCTTTTGTTAGAGAGCAAAGAATTGGTTTGTATAATGTAGACAAAGCACAAAGTTAGCTTTTATTGGTAAAAAAAGGCTTGATACAACAAATGGTAAACAACAAATTTACCACCTACTGAAATAAATACCCAGATGGATTGAGCTTCCTAAACATAATCATCTTTAAGTAACCGATCTCCACATGCTGCCCTTGCATCTGTAGTGTACCTGTCTCTCTACAGTGATGATGAAGAACTCCATGGAAAAGCACAGGATGTATCCAGAGTGGAGACCATGCCAAATGGTCAGAAAGAGGAGTGTGGCCACATGAGAGAGAGTCTTATTGCCAAGAAACTTCAACCGTTTGAAGACATGTCTTAAAAAAAGAAAAGAGAGAAAAAACAAGTCAGGACTTGTAGATCATTTCTTTTGATTATAAATCTGGATAAGGGCAGCTAGGAAAGCTACATGTATCAGCTATCACTGCCTACATGGTAAGCACTCACTTACCTGCAAGTTGTTGTTGCATAGCAACTGAGGTTATATTAAAATATTTCAACAACTTTACATTCTCTTCAAGGGTACTCATCAATTCAGTGCTGGGCCAGGCTCTGTGTTATAATATCTTACACAATTGCGCACACATTATGCTTTCAATCCAGTGTTTTTTCTCTTACAGCACACTGGTGACAAGCTGCAGTATTAGCTGTAGAGAACAGTGTCAGACAAACAAGTACTTGAAGTACCACTGCTTAAAAGCCTTGCTCATGGCCTCTGAGGCCCCGATCAGACAGAGCGCTTTTTAGCAGCCTGGGGCAGCTTTTTGTAATTGTTTTCAATGAGAGAGAAGCTTTTTGCTCACTGCTTCTGCTTTTGCCTTTGCCTTTGCGTTGAAAGAGTGCCCTGAATGCGTCGAACTAAATAAACTTCAGCTCATAGCAGAATCGTGCTAGACTTCTTTTTTTTTCCCAAGCAGCCGCATCTGGGGCTGAAAAATGAGGCAAACGCTTAAATGCCACAAATGCGGTTCCTCAACTGGCCACTTGAGGCTGGCTCCAGAGGCAAGTGAACCTCTGGTTCCACCACCACGGTGATGACAAGTGAGACAACATGGAGGACAAACAAGTGGCCACTGGTGCTGGATACCTGAAGCCATATTCACTAGATAAAGTAACTAGCTACTAACTAAAACAATAAAAAAGGTACAGATCTGTGAGTTTACTTTATAGCAAAATAAGTCAGGCTAAGCTCAGGTGATTCAATGGTGTCTTAGAAACAATTAAAAAAGGCGCAAAAAGCTGCTTTTTGTTTTTTATATTTTAAGTTTGACCTGCTGGTTTGCAACCTGCCAAAAGCGCTATCTGATCTGGGTGTAAGGTATCAGTATGCTTCAAACAAAGTCCTTGTCACATCATTAATGGCATCTATCCCCTCCATACACACAGATTTCTGCCATCCATATTCAGGAGATAATTTTTGTAACTTTTTAAAAATCTGAGTAGTTTAGTAGTTCTAGTAGTAGTAGTAGTTTATCTTAACACAGCCACTGGCCTGGTGCAGAGGAAAGAAAGTATGCAGGATTTGAACTTCTCTCTCTAGCTCCTCTCTTTCATGCTTCACCAACAACTTCTCACAGTGTGGTGTATTCAACGGGCATTTTGTCTTTGATTTGCACCTCGCCCCCTCTCTGTGACAGCTGACTTTTCCCTCCCGCCTTTGAAAGCAGCCATTTGGAACTGCTATAAACGGTATTTCAGACGGCACTTAATACAAACTAACTTGTTTGAAGCATACTGACCCCTTGAGGAGCTTCTCCATGTATCAAACATTGTCCTCCTCATACTAATTAGTCATGCCTCTCTGATTCACTCTGGTTTCTTCTCTATTGTATGCTGTATGAATTTAAATAGCTCACAAAAAGCATGCACATTTGCAATTCTATATAACAGGAGGAAGAAGGCTGAATAAATACAATATCGAAGTTAACCCATTTAATACTAAACTGCTTATAAAGTGGCACATATGTGACTATAAATAGAGTTCTCTTTATGGGTCAAACAATGGGAGCATTTTAAGTGTCATGTCTATAGTCTATATACCAAGGGCATGAAAGCTCTTCTCCATGTACAGTATAAACTCACTTATTACTGAAGTTCTGAGCTAATTTTTATCTCCATTTTGTTACCTGTCGCCCCCTCTCCTCTACTTTCTGTGTCTCATGCAGTAAGCTAAATAAGCTTAGGTATCTAATGCATTCAGCTGAAATGGACCATGTAATAAACTGTATGTTCAATAAATTGCTTTGCTCACTGTGGTCATCATCAAATGATGTCACACGTTGAAAAAGTTTCATGCATGAGGGTCCTGCTGAAAAACTGCAAACTTCTAAACCCCTCCAGGACGTCTGCTCCTTCCTGTGATGATTGCTCTGGTATTGAACTGCACTCCTTTTCAGTGAAGCATTGCCACATACCGGCACTCATACTGGATTGAACTGTCATACCCTCTACTCCACTGTTATCATCTGAGTAAATATTTAACTTTTACATCCCCTCTCTGAGTACGAGCTGGAGAGCTTCACTGATTTCCGGCTTGGCACTGACCTGGCAGCCCAGGCGTTTGTGTTGATGTTGAAGGAAGAAATGGTTCCTCCAAAGAGTGGCGTGGTTTCAAAGAGCCACACCTTCATATTGGCACAGGCGTCCCACTTGTGCTCACCATCCACTACACCGTTGTAGCCTAGTCCTGATAATATGCATACACCCTCCTGTAACACAACAAAACAACATCATTTGTTCATTAAAGATCACATAATGAAGCACAAGAACCTGAAAAACTGGGACTATAAACATGGGCTGATCAGGGTGTGCCATAAAAAAACCTGAGTGACTGCAAAGGAATGTAAAGAGCAGCTTTTACTTTTACTTTTAAGTTCTCTCATAGCAAGTGTTCGCCTAGGTGCTGTATGTAAAAATAGCTTCATATGAATTATGAGTATTATAGGAACAAAATCAGATTGGGTGTTAACCGTTTGCAATCAAGGCATAACGGCACTTTTCAAACACATCTCATGCACATACTTGCAGATCAAGACACACTTACCGCTATAAGCCAACAGCTGACATATTTATACAAGTTGACTTTAGCCCAGAGCAGAATAAACACACAGCGATACCAGAAGGGCTGAGCCTGTGGAAAGGACATTGTTGCACATTTTATACAGACGCTGAAAAAATATTTAAAGGGACGGTTTGGATTTTCTTTCTAGTTATCCATAGTCAAGAGTATGACAGTAGATATCAGCTGGCACGCCCCAGTTTGGAAAAGCAGGAAGCACTCTGACATGAAAGCTGAGTAAAGTACTGCTGTGTGGAATTGGCAACAAAACATATTTTAAACACCTAAAAAATCAATATCAGTTTAAGCGTACACTACATTTAGAATACTCTCACTGCTTTAACTTACCGTCAGACAGCAATTTCCAACAAGGAACTGAAGCTGTTTTGTCGCTCTATTAAAAGTCAGACTCCATGGAGAAAAACAGTGATTTAACATCAGTGAACACAGGTGCTGCTGGTCTACCGCTGCCTCGATTAGTTAGTGTTTGTGTTATTGTGTGACTTTGGCGTTCAAAAGGGTTAGTTTGAATTCACCAAAGTCACAAAAAGACACAAACTAACTAACTGATTGGGGCAGCAGCAGACCAGCAGCTGCTGTGTACAGCGAGCTAAAATGAGCTAAATTTTTGTCAATGGTGTCTGGTGGCTTCGAAGAGCATAGATGGTGAACTGATCAGTTAAAGGCCTCCCTGTTGGAACAGGCTGTCTGACAGAAAGGTAAAGCAGCAGGAATACTCTTAATATAGCATCAACTTAAAATGATATTGATTTTTTTTAAGGTGGGACTTTTTTTTAGGTGGCTAAAATATGTTTTGTTGCTGCCCTCCACCACAGCAGTACATTGCTCAGCTTTCATGTTGGCACTCTTGCTGCTTTTCCAATCTGGGGGCGTGCCAACTGACATCTACTGCAAACACACGCTGAAGATGGATAAGTACCTCATACAACCCCAAATCCAAACTTTCCATTTAAGCATACACTGGAATATTTGTGGACATATTGTCATCCTTACCTCAAACTCATCTGTTAAGTAATAGCTGTCGGGGTAATAGGGACTAAATATTGTAAATATCACCAGGCAGAGAAAACCCAGACCAAACCTCTTCATGGCTGGTATAACACTGGAAGAGAAAGAAACAAGATGCCGATGGGAGAATTGAAAGTAATAGTGCTAACTGCAGGTCTGTGACACTGCACAGTTGGCTTATTTCACTGAGACATATAAAGATAGTCTTCCAGCTCATCTTTCGTTTCATTACCCACCACTTTCTTACTCTTTTACCTGTTCGGAGGCTTTCCAGGGCAGTCGGTGAGCTCCCCTGCTACCAGCCTCTGGTAGCTGCGCAGTGTAAACTGGGGTCCCACCAGGAAGCCTCCATAGAAGTAGGAAAAGCCGCACACCTCAAGCAGAGAGGGCACAGACGGCAGGGCTGCTCTCTTCTGCTCTGAACTCAGCTGGGCCTGGAGATTTAAGGATGTGAAGAGAAAAAGATGATAAAAAAGTAAGAGAGATGAAATGTGAAAGAGGGATGAAGAGTGTGGAGGAAGAAAACAGAAAAGGGCAGAGAATTCATTTTAAAAGCAAGCTGATAGATACAGGATGTATCTGGTTACAAAGGATTATTTTAGAAACAATCTTGACAAACCACAAACTCAGTATCACAACAGTGAGTGCTCATTATCTGGCATTTAACTGCGAGCTGTAAAGTGTGTACTGTAGAGTGATATTATTAACCAGATGAGAGCAGAGTCATATACATTTTTACACAGATAAAAACAGAATGAAAAGCACAACATAAACACTCATTAGAAGAAAATGAAGTGAAGCAGCAGAAGGGGCAATTAACAGCTGTCAAAGTTATTCTAGCTTCACTTGAGAGGAACTGAACATACTGTAAACTAGCTGAGTGGAAGAATAGGAAAACGAAAAGCTGCTCAACAGAGTTATTGTAAAAGACTGGTAAAGGAAGGCCAGGGACACACCAAGGATTGACATGACTGGGGCAATCTGATAATACTGTTTATTCTGTCATAGCTGTTTAATACCTTAAAACTGGATTAGCCAAAAATAGTAACTCTGGTTACAGATTCTCAATTGAGTTTCAATACTGCTGCATCATAAAATATGCTGATGCTGACACATTATTACATGATGGATGATTTTATCCTTATTGCACACCCCTCTGCTGGCATTTCGTTGCCCTTTTTTGTGTCCTGTTTTTCCCCTCTGCTCTACACCATCTTGTCTTTCCTCTACAGAGCCTTTAACAGGCAAAAACAAAGAGGGAGGAGCTGAGATCAGATCAGCTCCTCACAAAAAAGCCCTTTCATAATGCTGCAGTTCAAACTGTTTCAGTAGATAAGTGTGTGTGTTCAGCACCCCTAAGCTTTTACTATCCTAATGTTTGCCAAACTTCTGCTGAACTTAGATGTTTAACTTTTGAGACGTAAGGTGGTATTGTTTGCATTTAAATTAAACATGGTTTAACTTAGTTTAATTATTGTTTATTTAACTTATTTTGTCAAATACTGTATGCTATTGTCTCTGTTTAAGTTAAAGTAATAATAATATGCTCCCACACACTGTTGATTTGTGATAATATCTATGTTTCCACGCCAATGTAGTCGTCACTTTTTCTCCTACAAACTGTTTTAATGTGTGTACTTATGACTGGCATAATTGGTCCATTTATTGATTAGTTAATGGACAGAAAATCAAATGTCAACAATTTTTGATAGTTGATTGAATCTTTTTCAAAATCAAAATGATCTGGGTCAGATTCTCAAATGTGTAGATGTAAAGTTGATTTTCTTTTTTTTCTATGATAGTCAGCATAATTTCTTAGAGCTTTTAACTGATGTACAGACAAAATAAATAAATACCACTTTTCTAATATGGTCTTTGTTTGAGCCATTGCTTTGTTTGAGGACCCAACAGTTAAGCCACGTTTCACCAAACAGTCTGGCTCATTTCACTTCATCACCCATTAGAATAGTTATTTTTGAGTTTCCATTGTCAAGTTGTGGATTGTACCAGTTGAACGGTTTCAGTTCATTCTGTTTTTTTGTTATGTCCACTGTTGAGGTACCAGCACACTGACCTGATACTAAAAGGTGAAGCTGGAAACACTGCAGATTGATTGGTCAAGACAGAATCGTCACTTTTGCTCTACAAGGACTCAATGTACCAATCGGCTGTTTTTGAATGTCCCATTGATTAAGACAGACTCTAAAACACTCCACCCTGTTCTTTTTTTTCCTGAAAATGTCGGCACACAGCCCCTTTCTATAGATGATTAGCTATGCGCAGACGTTTCTCTGCATCACTGGTAAAGACGAAATACAGCGAGAGCTGGGTGGACAGCAACACAGCTATTACCATCCGGTAACAACCCCGCCTGCATTTAAGAGTACTGTCTGCTATGGAAACACAAAACAGATCTAAAGTTTTTGTACACGTCAGTACAGGTTCAAAGGATACTATATCTTAAGTGTTTGGTGGAAACACGGCTTTACACTTCAGTTATTTATTATTTAGTCAAGTAGCTGGTTTGTATTTCATAGCTGACATTACCAGTTTCTTTATGTGCGTTTCTGATCATTTACTTGTTTGTAGTGAAAACTCACAACCTCATCTCTTGTTCATTCACACATGACAGAATGAAAAAAGCAAGAAATGACAAAAACAGAAACTAACAGAGGTAAACAACAAACAAAACACACACAAAGCCCAGTCCAAGACAGATGACATCAACATGTTGATGAATGATCAAGCAGGCAAAAGCAAGAGAGATCAACCAACTCACTGGTTCCTTCCCGCCGTCAAAGTAATCAAATGACAAACCTGTAATCAGAAAATGCAATTGGTGTCAGAAACTATGTTAGGGTGACTAATGCTGTCATGATCATTTAAATGAACACTGTTAAGCATGCAGAGGCCATGTCAGCAGCTTATAAGTGTGTTAATCGTTCACTAGAGTACAGAGGGTGACTGCAACAACAGCAACAGGAAGATATCAAATGAAAAAAAAACCCAAAACATCTTCTTTTACAAAACAATTAGGTTTGTCAAGCCAGAGGAGTGCGAGGAGAGCTGCAGTCAACTCACCGACGAGTTTGAGTGTGAGGACACAATGAGGCATGGTCCACTTGATGTCATACTCCTCCGTCGCTGTGTAGTAATACCCTGCCAGCAGGTATACCTACAGTAAGAGAGTGCAAGAGTTAAGCATACCTCTCCATTATCAAATATCTACAAGAAGATAATTATCACAGTTCTATGTCGGGCTGGGCAATACATGAATACATAGATAGCATAATATGAGCCTTAGATTTTGAATATCATAATAGGTGTTGCCTTTTCCTGGTTGTAAAGGCTGAATCACAGTAACGTGGTGTAAATTTCAGAACTAATCAGACTGTTCTAGTCGTTCTATTATCTGCCTTTAGCCACTTAGTCATGTTTTGTGAAAGGACCAAAAGTCAACCCTACAACATTGTCACATTATCGTTATCAAGGTATTTGGTAAATATTGTGATATTTGATTTTTTCCATATTGCCACATTCCTAGTTCTATGTGATGGAACGATTGAAAATAGGAAATAGGAAATCTGAAGTGGACACATTCTTGTGCAAAAACTTGGTTTCATTACCGTATTTTTTAAAGTGTGACTGAAAAACGTAAAAGCAAGCAAAAGTTAAGGCTCCAGCATGCCCACAGGGGCATACTTATTTTCCACAGTATACACACAATGGTATCAGCTGGGCTTTCTCACTTCCTCATATTGTTAATGTTTACTACAGGTTACTTTGGGGCAACTGCGGCTCGGAAGTAGAGCAGGTTGTCCTAATTGGAAGGTTGGCAGTACGATTCCTGGCTCCTCCAGTCAACAAGACAAGGTATCCTTTGGCAAGATACCGAACCCCAAATTGCTCCTGGCTCCTCCATCAGTATGTCAGCGCGTACAAATGTATAAAAACTGAGCAGCAGGTGGCACCATGTATGGTAGCCTCAGCCAACAGTGTTATAACGTGTGTGAATGGGTGAATGTGAGTTTGTGGTGTAAAGTGCTTTAAATTGTCAAAATGACTAGAAGAGCACTATAGAAGTACATAGAATAAAGGTACTATAGTGTGGTACATTTTAGCTATTCTACTGTTCTCTGCTTATAACAAAGAAAGGAACGTGTATCATGTTATAGCCTTGTTTTATGTATTTTTTATTTAAAAAATTTTATTGCATGCCTTCAATTTTAATTTTGGTATCGAATGTTGATATTCTTTATGGTCTTGTGTTGCAATTAAATATTCCAGTATCTTGACAACATTAGTATAAGGTAATCAAAGGAAATCTCAGAATGCAGAAATCAGATATCAGACTGTGCAAGCAGCACTTGAGCCACAGCAGTAAAAGTCTGACAGTGTACAAAAGGAATAAGGAAGGTCTGGACCCTTGAAAAAGGGAGAGTAAAGAAAAAGATGTGCTGGGATTCCTCACCATTTGAAAGGTAAAGCTGCTCAGGACAGTCGTTACCGTCCTTCCCATGAGCCTCAGCATCAGGAATTGGACAAGGACGCATACTGCAGAGTGATAGATCTGAGAGCCTGACAAAGAGACGGGTGGGGGGGGGGTATTGGTAAGTGCAGTCAAGTGTGGCCTGTAGGACTGGACATGACAACAACATTTCTCTGCCTCACAGTTCAGTATCGGCAGAGATGGACAGAGAACCACAAGTCAAATCCACAGTATACATCCCTTTCACAGAGGTTTGGACCGAAAGTATTCCACAAGGAGAAAGATAAAGCAACAGACCTGCTGTAAAATCCAAGTGCAGCCACAACAGAATAAAGAAAAGAGAAAGAAATCAATGTTAGCAGTTTGTTTACTCCAGCATGCATCCTACAGGACTTCTTACAATTGTTGTCCCTTTGGAGATCCAAGAAATATATATTTACTCTATTTTAAAGTAACAGTTTGAATGATCAATGTCATTTTTGGGCAAACCACCAAAAAAATCAGTGGTTCCAGCTTCTTAAATGTGAATATTTGCTGGTTTTCTTAGTCCTTTACAATTTAAATTGACTCAGGGCTACAACTAATGATCATTTCCATTATCGATTAAGCAATACAATAACTGGCAGATCCACTGATTTATCTTTTTGTCTATAAAATGTCAGACAACAGTAGGATGTGCCAATTATAATTCAACACAGCCTGAGGAAATCTATTCAAACTGAACCAAGGAATCTGCAGATTCATCAATGAGGAACTCAGTATACTGTAAATTCAGCCACAAAGAAAGAGAGTCTGGGCCATATGCATCATGGTAACACTTGAATTTGGAGTTGACAAACCTGCTGGCATGGTCTGTTAAAGAGCACCACATATACTTCCTCATCAAGCCAGAAATGACTCAGCAATAGTGGATGATTCACCCACATGAAAACATCTCTGAACCATTATGTTCTAAATTAAATGGGGTAAAAGTCTTTCTGTTGTAAGGAATACTTTACCCACAAAAGGCCAATTTGTATACCAATTATTCACCCTGTGTTTCCTTGAATTTGTGAATAATATGTTGTTTTACTCACATGCCTCCACGGTGAACGAAGAATCCAAGAAAGGCGAACATTCTTCATTGACTGAAGTAAAGGGCAACCGTGTCTAACAACAGCAAAACTATAAACATCCGATTTCAATCTCTCTCACAACTCGAGCAGTATAATCCAAGTCTCATTTATCTAGTTGTATGCTCAGTGCTTCCCAAACCCATCCATTCTGACTAAACGGGTTGGATTTAAAACACGTCAGTATAAACAGGATAAACACAGCCAGCTAGGCACGCTCAGAACGTTCCCCATAGGTGAACGTTTTTTATATTTATATATGTTTAAGCAAAAAATGTGTATTTGGGAAATAGCGAGAATACGACTAGATAAATGAGATTTGGATAACACTGCATGAGTTATGTGAGAGTTTGTAAAACAGATATTTTGGCATAGTTTGCTGTTGTCAAATATGTTTCCTGCTACTTCAATTCATGAAGAATATTCGCTCTTTTTGGGTTCTCTATTCAACGTGAAAGCATGAGATAAAAAAATTTTATTCATAAATTCAACAAAACATGCAATGAGTGACTGATATGCAAATGGCCATTTCGCAGGTAAGAAATTCTTTTAAGTCCAGTGATTATTTTGGATGTTACATCAAATGTGCTCAATCAAACATGAATTTAAAGTTTTTATAAAGAAAATGAAGGATAACCTGTGAACTGTGTGACAGCCCGTAGCAGTTTTTTATCTTGCGCGTGCACACACACACACACGAAATGCAATAATGCAAAATCAAAAGCTGAAAAGAAAACAGCTGCTAGCAAGTAAACACGTATCTTGACAATGCAAATTTTAAAATGCTTTAAGCGACAGAAAATGCATTCAACGTGTTTGTTAGATTTCAGGAGCGTGCGTAATTTTGGTAATTTACACTTAAGTTAAACATACATTTTGTGTGTGTGTGTGTGTGTGTGTGTGTGTGCGTGTGTGTGTGCGTGTGTACACAAGAAAACTCAACAGGAAAGATTCAAAGAAGGCCTTACACATATATTAATGCACTCAAAAATTATTTAAAACTGAGGTATTAATGCTGAGGCTCCATCTTCATCTCACCAAAGTTGAATGCTGCTAGCGCCAGTCCAGAGAACGTGTGGAACAAATGTATTACTGTGGCGGGCTGGTAGAATAAGAACCGCCGGTAAATCAGAGCACAGGGATACCCTGCAAATGAGAGAGAGAAATGAAACTGTTAATGTTGCAGTAGTTGCCTTCATGTCTGCTAAATAAGCCATTGTTGACACTCCCTGACATTGACCTTGTGGTAAAAGCACATGGCACTCACACAGTAGCACACTGGTACGTACAGTATGTGTGGTGCGTGTTGCTGTAAATCTGGCATCTCAAGGAGAAAGATAACTGCTGTAAGTATTATGGTGTGTGCAAACACTTACCAGCGATCATGGTAACAAAAATTCCAGAAAGGGTCAGCCAGTTCAGTTGAACTTGTTTTGACTCATCATAAAAAACTTATTGATGTGAACATAAAACACCTTCCTCAAGCTACTACATTGTATATACATAAATATTTGTCAGAATTTTAAATGAATTTTAAATGAATTCATGACATTATTTAAAAACAGGGTGCTTGCAGCTTAAGGCAAGTAATGTTTAAGGCTTTTTAAGACATTTTAATGCCACTCAGACTGAAGTTTCAACTTCTGATAGCTAATATCGAAGGACAATTTTATTTTACCTAAATGTAACATAGGACACAACATTCTTTGTTCAGTGAAAAAGTTAGATTAACTACGTCAAACATTGGGGAAAAAAACTAATAATTTTAGGGTGGAACACGTGGAAGACAATTATCTTATTTAAATATTATATATTATCATAAACATATCTATTTGGGTGACCAGCAGAAGCAGGACACATCTGGCATTTATGAATGGTTTTCTTGGCAGTTTTGTGTTTTTCAGTCTGCATGTGAGATTCCATTGCTTAGATTCCCAGCATGACAAGTTTAAGAAGAGGATTTTATTAAATTATTTAACCAAAAATAGATGGTAATATTTTGGAGATTTCACAACTCAGCATCAGAAAAAAACAAATGTAAAATCTTATTTCCCATGTTTAAGCATTATAAGACTTTTGAAAAATGAATTTAAGTAATTTTAATACCAATGAAGGCCTTATTTATAGCTATATTAATTCAATGCCTTTTATGACTTTTTAGGGATCCACAGGAATCCTGTAAAAACTAAATGTGTTAATGTGATCTGTGGTTTAATATGATTGAGGGACCAAACAGCCTGTCCTGTGAAATTACTATTTTTGGTTGGAGGGGATGACCAAGCAGCGAAGATCTATATTTAGTGAATATGAAGGCACTGCAGCTACTTAGATGCAGCTTAACATAAAAAAGTGCTTCATTTTTATCTGTAATGTTAACTAATGTTAAAATAGCAAATTCCCATCCACCTCTACGGGGTTGCATTAAAGCAGAGCAATTTTCTGCCTTTCTCTTTTTGTCAACAAATCTCATGAAAAGACAAAACCAGGAAAAACTGCTGTCACTAACAACTGTTTTTGGTGTTACCAAAGCCCAATACAGCTAATTCCACTTTGCTACAGACCTCCATTGTTGTACAAACACATCAATGGTCCACACCGTTGCACTGCATGGCATATCCCTTCATGTCGATGAAAAGGGGCACTGTGGTTTATTTTGAGTCAAACGACAGGCATCCCCCTGCTGCCATGAATATACCCTAGGGCATATTAATACTAGTGTATTAATAGGCAACTGAAAATGCACAACTTGCTCCTGTTTAAGTAATGTTTGCTTGCAGTGCGCTGCTTTTTCTAAGGAATTACACAATATATTTCAGATCTTTTTTTGACACTGACAGAATAGGGAAGTCAAACATTATTCAAAAACATATACTTTAAAAATGGGATTATGGACATTAGAAATATAGAATACCACCCATTTAAAAACCTTTGCAATCCAATAAATCAAGTATGGAACCACTGTCAAGCATTAACCCTTTAGAACCTGAATTGACATCAGTTTTCTTGTGCTGTGTTCAGATGCCTTTCATAAGCATTTGCATATATTAAATCTGAGAAAACTGGTCTGACTATTTTTTTTTTTAAAATGGGGATAAAAGGCAATTAGCAGCTTGACAAGAAAATGACATAAGAATTTGCTTTTAAAAAATAAAAAAGGAGAGAGAGAGAGAGAGAGAGAATTATAAGAAAACTAAAAAAATAAGAAAAAGTCCGGAATACTATATTTATAATTACTATAATTTGATTTTTTAAGTTATGCTACAGATATTTCTCTTTTTAAATGTTAGCATTTTTTAAAGATAATTTCTTTGTTTTTTGTTTTTTAACATCACTTTTCTTTTTTTGTTGTTGCTTATTTTCATGCAATTTTCTTGCATCTTTTAATTTATTTCTGGCTAAATTGAAGGTCATTTCTTGTGAAGTTGCTTATTGTCTTCTTTCCATGTTTTTGAAATAAATCAAGCCAATTTGCCCAGGTTTCAAAAGGTGACTTTCAAAGGGTCCAGTGCACTTATGCAGTCTTGCATGCACACAGTGCATTACTATGCAATTGCTCCTGCAAGGCTGTTGACTGGCCAAAGCCTAAATCATATCAGCCAATGTATAGACAAGGAAATGCTGTCAAACCTGTTATTTCAGGCTCTTAACTGCTGTTAAGGGAGTTACTATATGGTAACAATATTATGCAATTGATATTAAGCAACACTGGGGGGACAGGGAGCATGCAACAGGCTGACTGAGGGTTTACAGGCATTAGGCAACCAAAGTCTGGTCTGAATGGCCAGGTTCAGTCCATTGTATTGCTGATGTGAAGCCACACAGAGAGAAACAGAAGAGAACAGACGTGTACATGTGTCAGGACAAAGTTCAGAGAGGACAGCATGGAGGACACCCTCCCCCCACCAAACAACTCCTGACATTCAGAACGTATAGTCCTAAAGTAGTGCTACCCGTGGTGGAGTGTATTTAAGTACATTTACTTAAGTAATTAAGTGTATTTAAGTACAAATTTTAGGCAACTGTACTTTACCTGAGTGTTTTCTTTTCATGTCACTTTAAACTTACACTAAACACATTTCAGTGGTAAATATTGTGCTTTTTACTTCACTGCATTCACCTGACATCCGTAGTTACTTTACAAAATAAGAATTGAGCATAAAATTATAAGAGTTTAAAAAATAGGTTTTGTTTATAGTACAGTTGAAACACTTAATCAGTTAATGAATTTGCAGACAGACTGAAAATTAATTAGCAGCTTTTTTTTTGCAAAAGGATGTATGACAAAATAACAACACGGCTCGGGTATAACATCACAAAATGAGTAACTAAAATTAAAAAAGCAAGCAAAAAACTGTGCATTATATCCCTCTCCAACCTTTGCCACCACCTAAATGGCAACTATTTTTGATCAAAGCAAAAGTGTTTTTCTAATTTATTTTATATAATTTTAAGATTTTCTTAAAAAACATCTTATTATTTTTTTCATTTTTCCATGTACAGTACTTTTACTTTTAATACTTTGAGCACACGTTCCTTACTTATTTTCTCTGAAACATTTATCTGAACACTTTATCCACCACTGAGTGCTGCATGTTGCAACCTGCAATAAAACAGCATAACCTAAGTTAAAGCTAACTTTGATGAAAAGTCACATTCAACTGTGGCCTTGTTCAAACATGTTGAACCCCCATCTTCTGAGGTTTGGGGGACATATTTTGGCAGGCAGGGCTCATTTCGCTCCTCCACCAACATTGGCACTATTGTTGTCACCAACATGAGACTCATACAATTATGCAAATCCAACATCCCACAAACACTGTTATTTCGGTATCCAGCATTTTGTAGCTGAATTGACCTAACTGTAGTTTGTTAGCTTGGAGAAAAACAGAAAATGAAAATAGGGGAAGATAACAATATCTGACACGACACCAAACTCGCCACATCCCCACACAACTATCACTGTCATGACACAAGTTAGCCGCTGGTTTGGGATATAACACAGTGTACCTTAACGTCTAAGGTTGTGTGACATTTACTTAAGTGTTTTCTGGAAGTTGATTTTTGTTTCCGGGAAGGATGTGGGTGTTTTTTTGCGGATATTTATTTAGCTAGCTCACACAGTAACGTTAGTAGGGTGCAGTACAATTGTTTTGCAGCCTGTAGCTGAGTGTCAGTCAGTACCTGACTGTTAGCAGTTAACTGTTACACAGACCAAAGATAGTTCAACACTCACTAAACCTGCCACCGACACGGATGCCATTTCAGGTAGCTAGCAGAGCAACTCGTGAATAAGTCGTGGGGCGAAACTCACCGATTAAAATTGACAAAATGAGGCGAACCGCTGGCTCCGGGGAACCTAGGGACTCCGACAGATTCTCCAGCAAGGGAGCCGCCATCTTTCTTGTGGGCGGAAACGTCTCCTCGCGACGGCTCAGTGAACTCCACTGACTCACGGCAGACATCCACGCGCTCACTCCGCTTCTTAAAGGCCCTTCGCGGTTCAACCTCCTCCAGAGTTTAACTGTGTGATTGGAAGACAATGTATGTTCCCAGGGTCCTATGTTCTCCAGCTCAAAATCCTTATTATGTAATATATTTATAATTTAAAACTGGGGCAAATTGGAGTGGATTCTTTCAAAAACATGGGAAGAAGGCAACGTGGGACTTAATAAAAAATGACACAGACACTAGCAAGAAATTAGTTTTTCAAAAAAAAAGGTACAAACAAATTACCTGAAAATATATTGAAAAGATCCCCAAAACTAAACAAAAGGTAAAGTTAAAATAAAAAACCTGTATGACCTGCAATATTANAAAAAAGGTACAAACAAATTACCTGAAAATATATTGAAAAGATCCCCAAAACTAAACAAAAGGTAAAGTTAAAATAAAAAACCTGTATGACCTGCAATATTA